>NW_025110054.1:32514-110814 GCF_011392965.1 Frieseomelitta varia | reverse complement strand
ATTCACAGTCCACTTTTATGTGGACTGTTGCTAGCTCATTGTCAGTATTTGCATAGATTCAATATTGTCCGGGTTGGTCATTCAACAGTACCGTACGTCCTTTTCTTTCCTTCAAAATTTGAACTTCCGAGTAAAATTTTAATTCTGCGAAATTGAAAAGAAAAGTTGGGAGAAATGGGGTTTAATCACTGTGGCCTGTGAATGGCTCAAATCTGTTCAAACAATCGTATGAAAGTACACTGACTCCGGCGGAGGAAAATGATCGAGAACTGGTCGTGTGTGTCCACGTAGCCACCGCCGGTCGTTACTTGAATTTCTAGACGCGGAGTTTGCCGAAGCGTTCGGGGGTTGGGGGAGGATGCCCGCCACTCGAAAACAATTTCGAGGGTTGATTTACGGTTGCCATGTCTACGTTTGTGCGCCGACGAGAGTCCATAGTCCGGAGGAAAAACCAGGCGTGGAGAAAGCGACGGGAGAGAGAGAGAGAGAGAGAGAGAGTGAGTGAGTGAAGAGGGGGTGAGAAGCAAAGAGACACCGAGAGAAAGCACGAGGAAACGAGACTCCTGTTTCACAAACCGAAACTTATTCATCCTGCTTTGCTTTTCTCCCTGTCCTTTTGCTCTCTACTCAGCTACCGAGTCTGGAATTTTCGATCTGCTCGTGTTTCTTGGTATTAGGCGACGTTCGCCTCGAGTTCCGACGAAGCGGCTCGAGAAAACGGCGGCGAACGGGAGGAGGAGGACGAAAATCATCGGACGAAACGAGTTCCTCTGATTGACCAGAGCAAGCAGACAGTGCAATCTCACCGGTCCGTACACCGCTCAGGGAGATAGACCTAACCCGAGAAGTTTAAGCTGGTCGCGTGGCTTTTTTCAATTTACGGGGGATCAGGTAGACGGGCAGGGCTGACGCGTTGTCTGTATACACGTTTTTCCTTTTTTTTTTTTCTCATTCATTTCCCTGACATTTGCATGATTTCAATTTCTAGTCGGACGATTTCGCCGCGGGCGTAGAATCGAACGAATTCGCGAAGCAAGGAGCAAGCACTTTCGCTTTTCACACATTCTCGCCCATTGAAAAAATTGCCCTAGTCTTGTAAATATAACGCAATAGAGTCCTAGTAATATATAACGTAAAAAAAAAATATCCGAATCCATTAACCACGTTTTAGATTTATTTAGAAGAGCGCTTTCTCTTGACTGCGAGAAAATGTCAAGCGACGCGATAGAAGTAGATACAGTAAAAACTATCATCCCTATTTATGCACGTGGATTTAATTGAAGAGAAATTAATTAGGAGAGGAAGTGTTCTTTGAACGTTATTTGTTTTGATTATTTGTTGTTTTATTATCATTACTTTTATTAAATAAACGTTATTTATATTATATCTCTACATATTATACATTGAAACGCTGTTGTAGCACCGTATGGCACTAAAACGGTTGAANNNCTTGTGATCGTTCATTTGATATAAACGTTATTTATATTATATCTCTACATATTATACATTGAAACGCTGTTGTAGCACCGTGTGGCACTAAAACGGTTGAAAAACTGGTGATCGTTCATTTGATATAAACGTTATTTATATTATATCTCTACATATTATACATTGAAACGCTGTTCTAGCACCGTATGGCACTAAAACGGTTGAAAAACTTGTGATCGTTCATTTGATCTAAACGTTATTTATATTATATCTCTACATATTATACATTGAAACGCTGTTCTAGCACCGTATGGCACTAAAACGGTTGAAAAACCTTAGATCGTTCATTTGATCTAAACGAGGATTAAAAGAGATTACCCCGAATGTTAATCAATCATAAACAAACATTGCAATTGGCCTTTGCTACCGAGTCCCGCGGTGAAATCTCCCGTGAAAATTCTGCGTTCCACTAGTTTGTTTCTCCTTCGATCGTCGTTCGAACACGTTATGCCACAAACGTTGTCGTTCGTTCGAGAGGTTCGGAAATAACCTTTTGAAGCGAAACAGCTCGTCGAGGAAGGAACGCGCGGCTGGTCGTCGTCGTCGCGACGATCGATCGAGAAGCGATGTTCTCGCTCGACGAGTCGAAGCGTTTCGCGTTGGAAAAATGAATTTTTCACGAGATAAGTATTCCGAGGAATATTGGCGCTCGCCTCGGGATGAAAGAGGATTCTCCATCGGGGAAGCTCGTTTGCGTCGTCCTGTTAATGATCTCGTTAATATTAAAATTTGTTAACGTCGTCGTTACTCGCTTCGTACGGCGATTTATAAGTACGACGTATCTCTGATGATGTCTCGCTTTCGTAACCTCCCGTTATTTCAAAGCTACTTCGGGAAATAACAAAGAGAAAAAAAAAAAAAAAAAGGAAAAGAAGAAGAAAAAAGGCGAGAGAGAAAAAGAAGACGAGGCAGGTGTTTTTCGCCGAAATTGAATTATTCGCTCATCCTGCTTGGCTCTCACCCGTTGAGAAACATGTACGAGCGAACGAAGAGGAAAAACGCTCGACGTTCTCAACGCGTTGTGGCCGGCGTTAACGCGCGATCCGTCCCTTCGTTTTCCGGGGCGATGGATCTCATCTGCGCGATTTACCGTTGACCCAGTTCTTCGCTACCATTTTTAAACGCGACCATCCCGCGCCGCACGATAATCTTATCTTCCGTCTTAATTGCCGTGCACATCAAACCCGTGGAACGTAAGAAGTCGAGGCGGGAGGCTATTTGCCATAGAAGCATCCTGGCGTATGCGATAATTTTGCATTTTCTTGGGCGAGCCAGCTGACGTCCATGACGAAGCCACCGCGGCGTGTTGGAAAGCTTTCTTTTTCTATCTTGGCGTCAGATAGAGGCGAGAAAGAGTAGCGAGCACTTCACGACGCGATGGATGCTTGTATCAATTGGACATTATTGAGGAAAAAGACACAACAGACGAAAGTAGATATTCTAGATTATAGATTGTGGATATTGTAACGAACACTTTGGTTCATTTTATATTAATTTAAAAATGCATTTAATGTAATTTAGAATGCAATGTAATTACAAAAGTGTTGTCGTTGAAACAATACAACGCGAGTAAAAATTTGTTTCAGATGTTATAATAATTTCACATTTAATAATTAACTAGCAAGAAACGGGTTTAACAATAAAATCCACAGGCAACTGATGATTAAATTTAAAATACAGTTTAATTATTGTTGTAATTGAAAAAATACAAGACAAATAGAGATTTGTATAGATAGAGATACCCTACACTAAATTTGACGAACTATAATGTCTACTATTATTTAAAACTGTATGGACATTTAATATAATTTAATCACGAAATTGTTAAATAGGCAAATACATTTTATTCTCTATTAGTATTGTCATAGAATACAGTATTATAATACGATAAAATTTATCTTTAAATCATCATCATCGTTGCATGAATATAACTTTCTGTTCTATCTAGTCTGTTAACATGATAATGATCTATTCACTGGTATAGATGTAACCTTTTACTAATAGCTAATACAAGTCTATTAGTCTTCACATTTCCTATGAACCAGTTTCATTATTTCAGTAGTTCATTAGCCTCAGCTCAGTTTGACTGTCAAGCCATAAACAAAGCAGAGAAGATTCGTCCAAATTAATGGACCATTGTGATTAATTTCATCATTAATATTTAACGTTCTTTAACACTTTCGCGAAACGTGTGTTGAATTTTAATACGCCCAATGATGGAGTTTCGAGTGAATAACTTTCAGTTTCATACGATACGTCCGGTAATTCCAAATAATAAAATATATTAAACTGACTAATTCGATCGTTTCTATTTTCGAAACTGTTCGCGCATTATTAATACAACAACGTCTTCACATACTTATTGTTAGATCAATAATGTTCAAATAACAAGACACAATTGGCAGAAATGAACTATAAAAGAAAAACGAAGAAAATTTGCTATCTGTTTATTAAAAATCTCCACATTTAATAACACAGCGCACCACGATTTTCAATAATTTTCAATGTTGGTGGTCAACGACTGCTGACATTTGGAGGAACAAGCTCAGGGATGTCGCCACTTAATTCGACTGTTTCCTATTTTTTTCTATTGTTCCGCCGTGGTGATACTGTCGGGGTGTTTTTCTTATTGCTATGCCACTCCACGTGCTCACTCGCATTTCTTCCTCTAAGCAAACATCTTGTAAAGGACGTTCCACGTAAAGTCTCTCAATAAATATATATTTTTCTCACCTTTCCTTACTGGATACGCGTGTTTTTCCACTAAAGTCCATCATTCAATAATTCTCAATAATTTTCGGTTTGTATCAGCGCGTATCCGACACGTAATCCGGGATTTTTGTCTCAAACGCGGTGGTAATTCAATGGCCGTGACTTTGACGTGGAGAGGCAAGATTGGGAGGCAGGGCGAGCATTTCGCGTAGGATCCGCGAAATGAAATTAGAGCTGGTGGCTGGGACGCGCAACAGTCTGTTCGGAAGTTCCGGGGTCCGTGGTCGATAGGAAAATTGGCCGATATATACAGGGTGTCCATAAAGTCTCTTTACAATCTCAGAAATTTATCACAAAGGCAAATGAAAAGACAGATAAGTGGAAATTATTACAAAATAATACGTGTATATTTAAGTTTTTTTCGTCTCATTTAATACACCTTTGAATGGGCACTATTAGTTGCACGAAGCACAAAACGGTACTCGATTTCTTGCCATGTTCGCTGTAGCATACCCTCAATGGTGGCAATGACATGAGTGCTTCCTTTGCTTTAGATTAGTGATGTATCTTTGTTTGATGCACGATATCTTTAACATAACTCCACGTGGATGTGCATAAAGTCTCTTTACAAATTCAAAAATTTATTACAATGGCAATTGATGAGATATCTTCGTCAGATTTGTTCTATGTACTCGGTGGTTATCGAGGCTTTTATCACATTGCATTACCCTATTGATGAATAAGATACTGTTAAATGAACATCTTACAAAATGGTTACTCAAGAGAAGGCACAGTGTGTATCATGGTTTGTTGAAACCATATCTGATCTGCAGACTCAGCGAAACTTTGGAACTAAGTATGGAAGAGATCCATTCGTCACGTCCATCAATTCGTGCATGGCACAAGAAATTTATGGAGACAGGGATAGTGTTCGATAAAGAGAGGAGTGAACGACCAAGAACATCTGAAGAAAACTAATTCGTGCAACTAATAGTGCCCATATAGAGGTGTATTAAATGAGGCAGAAAAAAAGCTTAAACATATACGTCTCATTTTGTAATAATTTGTCTGTCCTTTCATTTGCCTTTGTAATAAATTTTTGAAATTGTAAGAGACTTTATGGACACCCTGTACATATGTATATGTATATATATATACAACTTCGGCGCGGAGAGGGAGTTTTCGAAAACTCGATGGACGATTTACACGCTTTAAACTGAAAGATCAATTAAACGTAGCCGTCACCTTCGCCGGCTAATTGAAAATATATTTACGAAAGTGCGTTATTATATCCGAATTTGCAATTCAGATGGCATATTACAACACGTGTGCGCGCGCGCTTGACAATTTTAAAATGCAAATGCTCGCTGCCGCGTAAATTCACGTCCGACGGTCGACGGTAAATTCCGGCCTCCTGGCTGCTTTCGACGACTCTGCGAAAAGATATGAGAACGCTCGGTAGATATGTTGTCGACGGTTCATCGCCGAACTTGCCGGAGTTCTTCCTTTTTTCTTTTTCTCTCGAGACTTTCTTTTTTTTCCCGTGGAAACGGAAGTTTAATCCACCATCTGTCCCTTGTGTCAATTTGACACGTTTTTCTTGCAAAATGTTATCTCATTTTGCAGTATATAGGCACAATTATTACAAGAGTAAGTGAAATATTAACCTATGTTTAGATTGAAAAATTATTTAATTTTAATATCAATCGTGTGAAATCTAAAGACGATAAAGGCAGTATTTTTTTACTCATAACGTTGTCTTTCAAGCATAGATTTTATAAAACTGAAGTTAAAATAATTTCTAAACTGATAATTCTTTGACATACATAGACTAATATATATATTTCATAGGGTAACTATAGTTTTAATATAAAAATTTTATATTTCAAATATTTTTTTTTAATAGTTGGAATAGCTCCGCAGATAATTGTGTTTCTGACAATAAAGTATGTAGCCACAATTTTGCAGATAGTATTCTAGTCTTTTAAGATTGTCTCTGTAATTTTTATAAATTTTTCTGATTTTTAATATGATTCGATATTACTGAATAGCAATTTCAAAAAAGTAATAAAATCGCACATAGTTAGTGAGAGTTTGTAAAAATCCAACGATTCACCAACAGATTTTAAATCATTTAAAATGATAGGAAAAATACCAAGATAAAAAAAATTTGAAAAAAAATGATCATTCTAAAATTGTTATTCCGACTTGTAATGTAGAATGTTTTTCAGCTTCTACGTGTTAAAATAAATTAAAGGTCTTTTAATTTAACATTAAAGAGCACGAAAGAATGGGCATTAAATACGAATAATCACCCTACACGCTCGGAATTCAAAGTGTCACAAATTTTATCACTGATTACCTATCATACGATAATTCGCGCGTGACATAACTCACTGCAGAATTAATGACAATTCCTTGAAAAAGTGGAGCGTGTGTACGAGGACAGAAGCGGCTGCGTTTAATTTAATTCGCTGGATTCGTCAAAGGACACTCATCGTGGATAGTAATTAATCGTAATCTGCGAATATTCGCAGGAAAGCCGGAAACCCTCTTTACGATCCTAATTGAATTTCACTTTGTGAACACGCGCGCGCGCAAAAAAAAAAAAAGAGCAGCCCTCTTAATTTACGAAAAGTTCCAAAGCTGCAAAAGCTGAATATACACAAATCCCGTTTGTTTATATTGCCCCGATTGTTTATTTACCCTTTGGATCTGCTTATTTGCTTGGCATTTGTTCGTTCGCCGGCGTATTACGTTTCTGTTTATTTATGAAATATTTGTCGTGGCTAATTCATCGTCGATGCTCGCCTGCGCATACTGCATACTGCAGCGATTTAGAAAAGCAGTTGAACATACATCTTCCGATGAAAATTTTATGGATTTACATAGGTTGCGCGCGTGCCGTATGAAACTTCGTGGAACTTCATTAACGATATATAACGCGATTATGGCGACAAAGTTTGAAACAAATTCGAAGGTGTAGGGAAATTGTAAAAATATCATGCAACGAGCCGCAAGATGTTAATTTTTTTTTTTTTTTTGGAGATGCAATTAAAATACTAAAGTTTCATTATTTCTTTTAGTAAATTAGTAAATTTTACTAAAAGACAACTGTTAAATATCTAATTTAAATATTGAAATGTTGTAACTGAAGTTAACCTCCTGCGCTGCCACACACGTGAATTTTTTTCTGTCCCTGAAGTGGCAACATTTTCTCAGTTTTATGCACATTTAAATATAACCCAGGCAAAACAAATGATAAGTTGATTTACTTGTCGATAATTTCCATCCAGTAATTTTATATGGGCGAGTTCGAAAGAGAAAGAAAGCGACGAATTATCATTGTATACGGCTCGGTCACTCGTTATGGTCCGCGAACCAGTTGCCAGCGTAAGGGCTTGAAACTTGCCCCGGGAAAATAGTAAGTGCGCTTCGGATTATCGCGCGTTCGGCGGCCTCGCAGTTGATCAATCGAAGTGGACGGAAAAAAGGAGCCCCGGATATCGACAGCGGCGGAAGTGAACGGCGCGCAAGAACGATCGAGCCGTGACGTCCTCCTTTCGATTGCACGCGGCGTTATCCGGCCACTCTGGCTACGAGAACCGAGAATCGTTTCTGGTAATCGCTCTTGTATCCTCGGGCACGAACTGGCGGCCTTCCAAGCCCTCCTGTTCCTCTATTTTTTTCGTCAGACTCTCCTTTCGTCGGCCTTTGTTGCGTACGCACAGACTCCCGTTATTTTGTCACCGGCGAAACGAAGGGACGATATCGGGAATGGGTTAATCGACGAGTTACTGTTCGTTTTCCCCAGTTTCGGAATCTAGTTCGAGAGCGGTGTAACGCGAGAGCGGAGATCCGAAACGAGTAATGTTTGGATCAGGATCTAGGGCTTCGAGCGTGCTACACGCTCGTATTTCAGTTTAAGCGCAATATATATGCCGATCTATCCCCGTAGAGGTGGCCTTCAACGAATCGTGGAATATCGGGGATTTATAAACTGATGACGCTCTGGAGAATATTTTTCGACTTCGAACGAAGCTTTGGAAAGCATTGGAAATCAATTGAAGAATTTTAATGGATCCTTTGAACGATGATCTAATCCTACTTGTTGGAAACTGGACTCGCTGCATGGTGGAACTGATACTCTGCTCGAAATTATTTGTTATTACCTGATTTGGAATGGAGCACGAGTTAAACATAATGTTGCGAAAATTTTACAATTTCGCGATTTAATTGGATACAGATATGACAGTGATACTTTCTGTTAAAATATTTGTTAAAAGATACGAAGCTTTGGAACTTGAAAACTGCTTTAAGAATTTTAATAGATCTTTCAAACGGTTTCCTAGTGATTTCTAGTAATTGTAAACTGGATTCGCTGCACGGGTAATTGGCAAATTATCAAAAATTATTTATGACCTGATTTAGAATAGAATGGGAATTGAACACGATATCGCAAAATTCGACAACTTCGTCATTTTTTAATTCGACACAGATCCGCAATATAACAATAGACATAGTAATTGACCAACGTGACGAGCATTCTGTCAAAAAACATTGAAATATATCGAACGAAAATTAAACGTACCACTCTCGTCAAATTAAGTCTACTTTTCTGACAAAAAGGCAAACATAGACAAGAAGCCGTTTTTATCATTGAACTCTGACGTATGACTTGTCAGCTGTACTTAGCGCTTCATTTCATGACCATTTCCACTTTCTTCCTGCGCCTCGTACGAAATTCGTCTCTGTAACAATCAGGAGGATCCCTTTCTCTTTTCGCGATTACATTTGAAAAAAGGAAAATCTGGGTCACTGGAGTGAATAGTGCCTAGGACATTGTACGCAGTATTATTCAATATGGCCTCGTAGTTGGCCAGCGACACACTTCTTTTTCAACGTCGAGCGACATTGTTCGGAGTAGCCGACGTCTATAGAAACTTTTCTAAAGCTGCTTCTTCAATGAGCTGTTGCACCTGTCGTGGCGGCTCGCTCTCTATAGTGCCTGTCATTAACTGTTCTGTTCGCGAGGAAAGGCGCGTCCATAACATAAACGCGAGCTCTTGAACAAAAAAGAAAAAACGTCCCAAGATATTTTCCATACTTTCGTCGTGAAACTGTCGGAGCAGTTCTCTCGAACGATCGATTAAACCGCGAGAGAATGTTGACCGGGGATCGGCGATCGTCCATTGGACGATCGTTCAATCGTAGATTGAAAAGTTTCGCGTTTTCCAGATAACCCGGCTCGAAGGTAACCGCGTTTAAGCCCCGAAAAAAAAAAAGAAATAAATAAATAAATTCTGCTGGACGTTGTTCCAATTTGGCTAAAAGTTTCGCACCCGGAGCAACGTATTTTACGTTTGTCGTTGGCCGGCAGTGGCGTCCGGTGCAGCTATCACTATGTTTCGACGAGAGGAGTCGAAACAATTCTCCGCAGCTTGGTTAAAAAATTTATTCAGCCGGTCGATACGACTTTTTTCCACCCAATAACGTTTGCTTCGCAATTCCCTGATTTATCGATTCGAGTGGATTCAAATTGTTAAGTCAGATGTATTCTTGCTATTTTGAGTCTGACGAAATATTATTATTATTATTATTATTATTATTATTATTACTATTTGTGGGAATAGTTACCGTTAGATTACAGTAAAAATATAAAGGACAAATATGCCAAACCAGATACGTACAACAGATACACCAAGAAAGTATAGAAGTGCAAAAATATAAAGAGATGATACAAATACAAACATCACACAAACACTGTGATAGACTTTTGTTCTAAGAAAAAGTATGGAGATTTTGCAAACTAGTCAATATCATAGGAATTCGCTGATTCAAAGGATAATGTCTTAGAAGAAGGAAGGACTCAGACACCGTGTGTTACGAAATAAAATTGTTATAGTTTCTTTTCTGTATACGAAAATATAAATAATATCCTGATTATTCATGGTGGCCAGTATGTTACAATCTCGAGATTTTAATGATAAATTTTCTCAATATTAAATTAACACACTACCGTCATTTGATGGAATGCTTTTATTTATAGTAATTGACGATATTACAGTTGCAATATTCGTATAATTGTAGAATAAACGTGCAATGAGAAATTTCGAATGAAAAATTTCACATGTCACCAATAAAATGACACTAGTCAAATATTTATAAACAGTGTACGTAATATTTACGTTTGATATTCCGAAAAATCTTGTACAATATTTACAGTATTCCTTTGTAATATTTACCGCTGGTAAATTTTTAGATTAGCGGTTTTTCTCAATTTTAGCCATTTCGCTGCAGGTTTGTTTTTGAGAAGCTTTATTTCGTTTTTTTTTAAAAATCGACCGAGGGAAATCGAAAGAGTTATGTAGTTCCTGTACTTTTTTTAAAAGAAACGTTATATTAAAAAATTTCTTTTCCCATGTCATTTTGTTTTCAACATTTCACTGTATCCGCGATAATTTATCAGATGAAATGGAATCGAGTACAACATAATTTACACCATATAAATTATTTTTACTATTTGCTTACTGGCAAAAACGTTCGCATAAACGTTCGATACTCGCTGTACACATCAAATAGCTGTGCTTTATATTTATAACTTTCTCGATCTCACCCGAAGAAACGATAGCGAAATGGCCAAAATTGGGAGAAGCCGGTAACCTAGAAATTTACCTCACCTCACATACACACAGTTTATAAAAAAAATCTCGTTTTCTTTAAATACAGTCGACAGCATAATTGATAGGACAAAATTCAATCTAACCAATCTAAGCAATACCGAGCCCCCGAAGAAGCAAGATTTTACGTTCACCGATCTAACCGATAAAGAAGTTCAGTTTTAGTGACAAAACGAAGAAAAAGTCTCTTGTTAAAGAAACGATAGCCAAATAGTCAAAATAGGGAGAAGCTGGTAAATTAGAAATTTATCTCACCTCACATACACACAGTTCATAAAAAAAAATCTCGTTTTCTTTAAATACAGTCGACAGCATAATTGATAGGACAAAATTCAATCTAACCAATCTAAGCAATACCGAGCCCCCGAAGAAGCAAGATTTCACGTTCACCGATCTAACCGATAACGAAGTATTAATCCCCCAGTTCAGTTTCGAGAAAGTCAAATTCCATCGACTTCAATCGAGCCTCTCGATAATTTCCACATCGAGTGGCTCGCAATTCAATTTCACAAAACGAAGGACCAGTCTCTCCCTCCTCACGCGGAGACCTTGATTCGATAGAAATTACTGTTGGCGAGAAAGAACGAGGGGCATGACGGACGAAAGATCGGAAAGGGAAGCGAAGATTGGAAGAACGCGAGCGTAGGAAAGTATAAAGTAAGGGAAAAGTTACGACGAGCTCGTTCGTTTCGAGATGATCGGGACTGGCCCGGGCCGGCACCGCCGGATATTACAACGATAAGGACACTCCACTTTGTGCCGGGCGTATCGCAGAAATTGCCAGTGAGAAAGCGGCCGAGTCCGCGAAAAGTAATATCGTTATCGGGCATCAGATGTCAAATGTGTACGGCGGCCCGAGAGAATCGACGGCCGGAAACGCATTTGATTCGCGGTCGTTCCTTATTGCATTTTCATGGGTGCCATTTTACGATGGACGAATAGTATCCAGAGGATACAATGTTTCCGGGATAGTTGGAAATTGGTTGGTCGTGCGTCTTTCGAAGTTTGTTGTGAATATTTTCAACCACCTCAACGGCTGTTTGGTCTTTTGTACCAAATCTTCCGATACGAGAAAAATTATAACAAAACCGAGGGCCACTTCGAATAACGGTCAATTTTGATTGAATTTGAGTCAACAGTTCTACAGTCCCTGTAGAGATTGTTTTGATAGAATAGAGATAAACATAATTTGTCACTAATAGAGATAAAGTTCTTGACGTTGCGTAGCACTTAACCACTTGCAACCGATTGCGGACCATAACGAGCGACCAAACCGTATACAACAATTCGTCGCTTTCTTTTTGAACTCGTCGGCATGACACCACTAGATAGAAATTATTGAGAAGTAATAATAAATTTATTATTTGTTTTGCCTGGGTTATATTTAAATATACTTAAAACTGACGAAATATTGGAATTTTGGGACAAAAAGTTCTTGACGTGCGTAGCACTTAACCACTTGCGCTGGCAACCGATTGCGGACCATGACGAGCGATCAAACCGTATACAACAATTCGTCGCTTTCGTTTTGAACACGTCGGTACGATATCACTGGATAGAAATTATTGAGAAGTAATAAATTTATTATTTGTTTTGCCCATTTTGTTTTACTTAAATATTACAATTTTGAAACAAAAAGTTCTTGACGTGCGTGCCGCGTCATTCCAGCGCAAGAGGTTAATCGCACCAATTCATTGAATCTCTGAATTTAGTGCGTGCATTCTTAAAAAAATGAAACAGTCGAACGAGGGTGTGTTGTTGTTCTCCCTGTTTACACATAGCGCAATTACTCTAATTCGCGAAACACCTAGAGAAATGCAGGCCAGGCGCGCCTACAAAAGTGGATCTTGGAGTTGAAAAATTTGCCCAACTTTTCGCGAAAGTTTTTCGAACGGCGGCGAAAATGGTACGTGGTCGAGTGAAGGGGAATAACGATTCTGCGTGCATTTCTCGTTGCACAAAGCCGAAGCCTGGCGGAACTGAGGGATTGGAGAAAGATGAACTTCCTCTATGAAGCCGGCTCGGACTTGATCGTAAAAGTTAAAGAGGGAAGTAGAGCGAAAAAGCGTGGGGGAAAGAGTTTCGTAATGATACGAACGAAGAATTGAAGACACAGGGGTGGAGTTGAGGTTGCAAAAGGCAAGGGAAACGCAAGGATAGGTCTTCGATCTTCTGCGTGTAGGTGAAACGGTTCAGGCAAAGAACGCTCAGAAACCATCGTTCCTCAGTCTTTCCTCTTTCACGATGACGTCCCATTTCAAGTTTTCAGCTGACCAGATCCGGTGACTTTCTTTACACAAGCCGAGCAACTTCGCTGCTCTTGACTCTTTGAGGCTTTGATCTTTGCTATTTTCCAAATTTCACCGCTGTCGTTGTCGCGGCGAGTATCGAAATGATTCTCGTACGGCGCGATTCAAGTTTTCATTTCAGCGTTGGAATTGATTTCTTTCTGCACTTTGGCGTATGGAGGATTGTGTACAATTTTGTCTCTTGTTCTCTTGTTTTGTCCTCTGCTTGGTATTCGTAAACCGGTATGTGGACAAATTAATGTGACTCCGTTTTCGAATTTTTCTGAACAACTTTGTCCATCATCTTTCGTTCTACGGGTTTTTAAAGGTAACTTTATAAGTCAGTTGAGTTAACTAATTTAGAGTTAGATGATTTAGAATTTTCAGAGATGATATTATTGTAGAGAATCACTGAAAATTGCTCGAGAAAATGATTTTTCAATTTGTATATATTTATAATAATATAGTATTATATAATATAATATACTATATTATAATACAGGGTGGGTCTAAAATCACTTCCTATTCAAATAAATCCGTAATTCTATTATTATTATTATTATTATTATTACTATTATTATATTATTATTTTTTTACATATTTAATGAAATTAGTTTTTTCTTATATTTCGATGTTTTATTAAAAAAAATAGGTGGGAAGAAACTTTTGGGCCATCTTATATATTGTATTATACAACACAAACTTGAAACTTATGTATTATATTATATTGTACTTGTATCATACGATAGAATATACTTTTTATATGACTTTTCATTTTTATAAACATTTTATAAACATTTATTTTCGCTGAGAAAGGCGAAAATTCGAGAATATTTATTTATTTTCCGGATTGTAACAGACCAGACACCTCTTTTCTCTGAAATTTCGTCACACGAAAGCGAATTAATTCTAAATGATTCGATCTTTCGAACGAAAACTGACGTGTCTTCTGGATTCTCCTGCTCACTCGCGCTGACAATCGTCCCTTCTTTCTTCCTTTTCTCTTTTTTTTGTTTGTCTATTTTCATTCATTCTCGCGTTTCATAAAGATTCTGTAGCGCAACGGGGCACGTTCTCACGAACGCGTGCTGCATTCCTCTCTCTCGATATTACTCGACACGCTTTATTTTCACGACTGCGAACCGGAGCTGTCTATCGCGAGCTGGATGCTCGAACGATTTCCCCACTGTCGTCGTAGCGCGCAGAGGCAGACGACGACAAGGTAATTCGGAGACTCTCAAATTGTACCTCGCGTGTCTCGTATTTCCTGTTGGCCTGTTGCTGGCTGTTGGAACTGGCTTGCTTGGAAAACTCGAGAAGAAAAACTCGATAAAAATGAACGAGCGAGCGAACGTACCTGTATCTCTGTGTGTCCATTTCCTTTCGTTCCTCGGCGATGGCCTCGTTCAGGTCCCTGTTCGGATCGATGCCCCTGGGGGTCGGACTGTTCGCCAGTAGATTGTCGTTGCTGACGAATTCCACCTCGACGTCGTCTTCGTGATACGTTTCGGTCAACGTGTACTCCCGTAGCTGTAACACGCGAGAGGAAACGCGAATGTTAATGCCACGAGTAAAACGATCTTCTGACTTTACTACGCGGCGCGGAGTATCTTGAAACTCTCCGCGTGTTATTTATTACGTTATTACGTAGTTTCTTATAGTTGCAACTAGCTTGGCTCTCAAGGAGATAGATCAATGAAAATTCAGATTTTTATAAAATAAGGAGATTGTTGAATTGGTTTTATCGAAAGGGCAATACATTCGCCACGTTGGATATAATTTAGAACGTATAACATAAGAGTATAAAGTAATAAAATAATAAGATATAAGGGTATAAAGAATAAGATGAGAATTGAACAAAAATATAAATTCGTAATTATAATTTAAATTATAATAAATATTATACCGTACTGTAAATACTGTACTGAATATTATGAATGTAGAGAAAATAGAGCCCCCTTTATCCGAACATTCATTATTCCAATATTTTGACCCATTAACGAAGCAACAGCTTATAATTAGTGTAATTTCAATTTTTTTGAAATTTCGTAAAAACGTACGATTTAAACGGAAGAAATAATGACGCGGGAAATAACAAGCGGATGCTCGGAATTAACTTTCATAGACACGAATAATTAATCATACATATTATGCATATCATTACTGTACATATTATACATTATACATATTATGATTATGACAAATCTTTTCATACATATTAATGAAAAGATTTGATAATGTAAATTGATTGAGAGAATGAAATGTCGCGTTATACGCTGCGTTGTATTATCGAAACAAAATGTCTGCCAGTAACTGGAAAATCATCACGTTTCGATGATACTGAATATCAAGATATCGACAGCAGGAACGTAGATTTCGTGTTCGAATATTTTATATTTTTCTGTGTTCCTACGTATTAAAATTACGCATTAAAATTAATGCATTAATGCATGAACATTCTTGATCAAAATTCCCCTTCGCAATCGCGCTCGCGCTCTTACACCGCCGAGACTTGCCGCGAAACTTTGTCCCTATTTCTTCTGGAAGAAGTTTATAACAAATTTGCAACACTTCGGCCAGGTACACGGTTACAGTGCCACGAAAGCAGTCGTTGTGAAACTGGGTGGAACTTTCGTAGCTGTGTTGCTTCATCATCGGTTTGGAAATTCGTGTATCGACGGAACCACCGGGTTCCAATGGCCGGATTCAAGGTGAGCTCAGCGTTGAACTTGCCGCTGTTCCCGCGCAACGAACCTCGCTTAAATCACCCGGATAATAACCACGCGAGACAGATTATTCGTTGAATTTTCCAAATGTTCTTTTGTCCTTGGAATCGTCGTGGAAAAATCGCGCGATCGTGATTCGGATACGTGTACCCAAAATACGCGTGCAATGTAATCGAAATAGAAGTTTAATTTATTTATCGTTAATGAATGCATAATCGTGATTAAACAGTTACACGATTGAACATCGGACAGGCATATCTTTGTTGCCAAGAATATATGCTGTTTGTTAATATATGAAAATATATGTTACAAGACAATTGTAAGAATATGTATAAAAATGCAAATTATTCCACACATATAAATCATAGAAAATAATTACAAAATATTTATAAATCTCATAGATAATAATTACAAGAGCGAAAACAATATAAGAAAAATGCATTCAATTGGCGCAAGAAACCCAATGAAGGGTTTGTTTATTTAAAACTTTGTCACATCGTGCAAATTAACATCCTCTCTCTTCCACAGAGGATAAAACTTGGATATCTACGCTACTCCGACCTATCTCGACGTGAACCTACACAATATATATATATATATACGCTGTCTCGTATCTACGAACCCAGTTGGGACATCGAAGACGCCCCGATAAGATACAGAAAAATATTCAAAGCCGTGCTAGCGTCTTTTATCCCGTTAACGGCGTACGTTCGCCTCGATAACCGTGGCCGAACGTTCTCGGTTTTTCTCGGCCGGCTTCCGGTACACATCCTGTCATCCGGCACAGCTTTTCTCCGCGGACGAGCGAAGAAAGGAAGGGGGGGGGGGGGGAAGGCTGAGGAGAGAGAGGAAAAACGCGGAAGCATAAAGTCTCGTTCCCTTTAATCCGGTTCGAACCGATCGACCTGATCAATCGCGATTGTGCCGATACTTCGCCGATGTATGTCCCACGGGATATCCTCCGCAGCGGAGAACTAATCACGGTGTGGAAACGCGGGCGCGCAGTTCGTGACCAAGCCGTAGAGCTCGGTTGGATTGTCGCGTTTGAAAATTTCATTCGACAACGTTGGCCAAGCATCCATCCGGCCACTGGCCAACGAGCGAAATTGAGTTTCATACGTACACGTGAATCCGAATCAATTCGACACCCGAGGCATCGACGAGCAACACGCGCGTATCAAATAACCCTAAGTGGTTAGGAAAGTTTAGGTATCGCGAAAATATCTCGGATGTTTAATTTCTTTTTTTTTTTTTTGTTTTGTTTTTTCTTTTTGCAGGAGGTCGGTCAACAGCCAGAGTTAAATCGAATAAAAAATTTCCGTGATTCATTCTTTTTACGAGCTTTCGAACATCGATTCGTGTATATATCTGGGATTTTGCTTGATAACTGGCGCAGTTCTTGGCTCATTGTCGATGCTTGTTGCGCGCGTGCAATAAACGTACAATTATAATATATGCAATATATGCGAAATGTCGATTCGTGTTCGCTCGAATGTTGCCAACGCTTGCAAAACAAAAGACATTGATCCACAATGTACAATGTCTCTCGCTCACAGTGTATTAACTAAGCTTTTGTTTGTTACTTTCTTTGTTGCGGGTATGCGTATGTAAGCACACGAAGCCTCATGGCTGACTGAATAATTCGTAATCTTTTCGAATTACAGTTTGCAATGTTGAACACAATAATACATTAGGAGTATCCGGTTTTCGATACTGTGCAAAATTTTATTTTATTGAAGAGTTAATACAGTTTTTAATCTATAATATAATTTAACAATAAGCACACTAATTGTCAATGTATTTAACTAGAACATAAATTAATTATGTTATAATAAGTTAAATTATTATGGTAACGTTCATTAAATTTGGAGAAAACAACACACTTACTTATGTTATCCCTTTTAATAGTAAAACTAAAAGGAAATAGATCGTATAATTTTTCAAAAAGCAACGCGCAACGTTCTTCCGCTATTTAATTCACCAAGTCGAACACTTTAGCTTCTCAATGATTTATGTATTATTGACTTAATGACTCGGTGTCCATTGAATCAATGTTCCAATATGAATATTGGAAATGAAATTTTCGAGGCAACAGTTTTTAGATTTACTGAGAATCGGTTCGCAGATTTATAAATTTCCTTTTATACAGAGACGTCTTCGATTATTCTTCGAGCATCAGGAAGATTAATAATAATACACTGTTTGTTATAATTAATCCATGTTACTCGTGTATCCAAGAATCACGAGTCCACGAAGGATCTTTCGACTCTGAAGACTTCAAAAAGTACGAAAATTTCAAGGTCTCTTTCTTTTAAATTCGTCGATGTCGAATTCCAAGATAACGCGAATGGCTTGAACGTTGTCGTGAAGTTGAAAACGTAACGCGATACACGTTTAATTGTGTACTAGCTAGCCGCTATGCAGGTAGAGTGAGCTTTATCGGAAGAGGAGAATTAACCGTGTCGTATTCTAGAGCGCGGAGTAAGGTAATTACATAGCGATAAGGTCTCGTCAGCCACCGACAGAAAAGGATTAAATGGAACAGAGATGAAACCTGTTCTTTTATCTCTTACACGAGTTTTCGAAGGTAATACGATGACGAAGTTCCAGCTTCCTCTGGAACCTATCTACTGTGTCGGGGGCTTTGAAACTGGGCCGAGCGCTAATTAAGGTCTAATTAATTGTTTCACGTACGGTGGCAGCTTCCAATTATGGTTTCCAATCGATTATCAGCGTCTGCTGTAGAAGTACGGGTTCTTATTGAACGAAACGGAGAACGCTAATACGGAGAGAAGAAAAAGAAAAACAGAAAAAAAAGGAAGGAAAGAAGGAAAAGAAATAGAAGGGCGAAAGAAACTTTACGATCCCTAGAAAGATAGAAAGAGAGAGAGAGAGAGAGGCAAATCTATTAGACTGCGTAATGAAAACTTGCAAATCTATTAGATTATACGATAATATCTTTGACAGTGTAAATACACTTTGGAAAAGTATTATAAATATATTGTCTGTTTCGTGTGTACAAGACACGAATCGTAATAATTATTTAATATATAATTATAACAATTAGAGAATAGAAAGGAATAACTTTAATCATTAAGAAATGTAGGAAATAATGACATTAATTATCGTCACAAACTTTTGATTCTACCTGGATAGAATGTCGATCCTTCCCGAGTGGAAAAGTTTTTTTTATGCTAAAAGCAGGGAACAAGGTACAATTCGGCATAAGAAGCTTCGGAGCTTTTGCAGAAAAGCGGATAATGGACTAAGAATTATCGAAGAACGTAATCTTTCGATTTATATCCCGTTGAGAAAATTTTCGATGAAATTAATTAGAAAATCCAACGCAGTCTACAAAAGTTCGAATCGATTTCGTGGAATCGTTTTATGGATTGACAAGAGACGTAGACGAGAGAACAGTTTTAATAGTACATGTGACTTGTAAAAGGAATTCCTCACAATCCGTGGGTGAAAGCTTTAATGAAAATTTCCATCGAAATTATCTCATTCATAATTTATAGTTCAATATTATGATTCATAATTTAATCATAAATTTTTTTTCAACTGTATCTTACGTTTTGTGTAAATATTCTGACACTTCAGATTTTCCAGATTTATCTCATTTTCTATTAGTATTCTAGTGCTCTTGAACCTATAATAGTATATATATAATATTGTAAGATTCACAGAAAATAAGATCGTAAAGAACTTGTAAATTTTATCAAACATGTAAATTTTAATAAATTCTTTACGATCTTATTTTCTGTGAATCTTGCAATATTCATAAACGATGGTGTACTTACTCATATCGTTGACTAATAATGTAGATCTTACAAATTTGTTAACATAATTTAATAGTTGACTAGACTTTATTTGAAACGAGAACGCTCGATTAATAACAATCTCTTAATTAACACCGTCGCCAGAAAGACGGTCATCCAATTAATCGGTAACGAGTCTGAAGTAGGTCGACAGTAGTACTTTTGCAATAAGGGTGCGAACTTTCTCTCAGTGGATATCTCATGTTCATCGAAAAAGAATCCAATAAAACGTTCCGCTCGGAATTGCCATTAACGTTGAGCATTTTAGAACGACGTTCTGAACAAATTCGTTCGATTCATATTCCTTCCGTAAATTTCGAGAACATACGTTACAAGAGTAACGTTCTATTCTCTTGTGAAATATTATAATCTCTATATGCGA
The DNA here is from genome assembly GCF_011392965.1 of Frieseomelitta varia. Taxonomy (NCBI): domain Eukaryota; kingdom Metazoa; phylum Arthropoda; class Insecta; order Hymenoptera; family Apidae; genus Frieseomelitta; species Frieseomelitta varia. The sequence goes on along the minus strand of NW_025110054.1, from coordinate 90,717 downwards.
ATTGCACGCGTGAAAATTTTCCATTTCTATGATCGAATTTTATACTATTATTCGATTTTTATCCTTGTCAGTTTGTTGAATTTTTCGAAATTTGAATGCACACGCAAACAAACGACTAGTTTGAGTCATTTTTGTACGTGTTCTTTTTTTGCGATTAGCTTTTGAAGAATCAGTGAAACCCCTTTCAAGGTTCTATGCAAATCTTTGAATCATTTTCGATTTGAAGAAAATCACTATTTATTTTTCTTGATGATCGTGTCACAGAACTGTTAGTACCATCATTCTGTAGTTGCCGATTCATAAGTTCTTATGAAATATGACATATCAACGAGAATATTAATTAAATACATCATCGTCAAGAAGAATATTGAATTCTGTATCGTGAAACAATATCGATCACTCAAAGTTGACAATTAAATGAATATGAATATTTCTGTGAAATGACTGATCGATAAGAGAATCATTTCGTTGATAGATTTGGGCAAAAAGAGTAGATTAGATTTAGATTTAGATTCGACGAAAGAAAAAGATACACGTCGTACTTAACATTAGAACTACCAAGGTGGTCAAAATGACCAATTTATAATTTCCTATGGAAATTTTATACATGTGTAATGGTATATTTTTAGATACTCGAGTAATCTTCAATAAAATAGAATATTAATAAAATATTAATAATAAATTAATATAGAATATTAATAATATTCATAATATATAATATATAATAATATATAGAATATTAATAATATTAATAATATATAACATATAATAATATATAGAGTATTAACAAAATATTATTAATAATAAATAATAATAAAATTAATAATAAAATATTAATAGAAGCTTGCGTTCTTTACTGTATTATCAACTTTCTCTTGCACCTTGCACTTTAATCTCTTTGCTACAAAATATTATACTTTAGTCGCCGGTAGTTCTAGTGTTAAAAAATACGAAACTACGACGCTAAAGTTTCCTAAATCGGAAGCTGCATCCTGTGTAAATCTCTGCAAAATCCAGCATCGAATTAACAGGACTGCGAAAGAGTGACAGCCTTCAACCTTGCTCGAGAATAAAAACAGAGCGTATAGAAAAAGAATCTCGTTCGATCGAGACGTAAGTGTGACAACGAAATCGTGACGCAATTTCGAGAAATTGAGGCAAGGAGGAAGAAGAATTTCTGAAAAAAAGGGGAAAGCAGGAGAAACTGCTGTAGTTCTTCGACCGGGCTGTTCTTCATTCGCGCGAGTTTGGTAGATGAAAGCAAAGCAGGGAGTTCTCCTTACGAGTCCGAATCACTTCTCTTTCGCCTCTCGTGCTCTCCTTTCTTCCTGTTACGGTAGCAAGTCAACGAGGTTCGACGGACAAAAAAGGTTAGGGATGGCTGACCAGGAAGAAAGGGGAACCGTGAATAGAGGTTGTGGCTGGCGGCACCAGTGCTCGACCGAAACGCATCTATGTACGTAATATCTATGCGACTGAGAAAATCACATACGTTGCATGGCTCATGGTAATATCGACTAGAGAAGCGTGTGTGTACGCTTCGTCTTCTGAATATCATCCTCTGTATACTTCATCTTTGTAAACATCAATGCTCTCTCTCTCTCTCTCTCTCTCTCTTTTTTTCTCTCGCCTACTATATACTTATTTCGATCCAGCACGTTCGTCTTTTTCTCTCGTTTCCCTTGACGAACGTAGCGCACGGGAAAACGCGAGAATAGATGTTCCGGATTCTTTCAGCCAGAGCTGCCTGTGTGAATCGAGACGCTCCGCCGCCAGGAAGGCCAATTTCCAATGGATCACATTTTGATGATGCAAAGGAGGAAGAAGTGAAAAGAAGAAAGAAAAAAAGAGAGAGAGAGAAATCTCGAAGGAGTCAAAGTTAATATACGAGTTTGACTTTTATTAGGTTGAATTTGATTTTTTGATTAGGTTTTTATTTGTCCTTTTGTTAATATTTGATATTTTGGACGAACGATTCGAAGCAGGTTAGAGGAACATTTGGATAGAACGAGATGGTCAAGCTATTACATTAATAATTAAGAGGAAGGACATGTCTGTTATCTAAATTTAAATTGAACATATCAAGACCATTGACAAAATTCGTTTTCGAATCTAAAAAATTATCCTCCTTTTGAAGTTGTATCTTGGATACCAACAATGTAGCATCAGATTCAGGATATCAAACAAATATAAACTTCGTGTGTGTTCAACGTAAAACATTCTTTAGAATTCCGTGATCTTTACATTTATACATGTAATCCATAATAAAATTAGAATACATAGATTTAGATAGTCCGTGTCATGTCGTATGCGTTAAACCTGTTAATGAGAACTCCCTCACTTAAATCCGGAGGACGTAAAGTAAAAGTCGCAGAGGGTGGTTATTGTAGTCTATGTTTGAACGTGAAAGAAATCGGTTGATTCGATAGGAACAACGTACACGTATGTACGTGCATGTACATGAAAAGCACCAGGAAAGAGAGACAGAGCGAAAAAATCGAAAGCGCGTGTAGCGTATAAATCTCTCGTGTATTTACGAGCGTGGATATATATTTAGGCGTTCATTTGCTCGGGGTGGGCTGAACGAGGGCGCGGTAGGAACTAGCAACGTCGAGAGCAGAGAGCAAGGGGTTGGTTAGCTTCGGGGCGTAAACGCAAATTTGAAAATTTTCTCCCCTCCTGGTTTCCGTGTAAACGACACTTCCTCGTTCATTAACGCTCCGTGTCGCGCGAAATCTAATCTACACGAATATACACCGGCCGCGCAAAACCAATGGATCGTGCAGGTGACCTATCCACGTTGTAACGAACGAGGCGAGAGAGAGAGAGAGAGAGAGAGAGAGAGAGAGAGAGAGAGAGAGAATAATGTTGTACGAGTATTTACCTCTCGGCAACTCGAACAACTCGCATAAATTTCGGCGATCAGAGTTTTTCGGGTCGGCTTTAGCCCGGCCATTGCGAATTGACCTTGCGCGCGCTACTTTCTCGTTGTTATCTTCTCCCATCGCTGGCCGCTGCTTTTTCAGCTGATACGTGAGAGATTGGACTGTAAATTGCGTCGTTTCCAGTCTCCTTCACGAGGAATTTCGCGATATTTGCCTCGGCCAGATTCGCGGTTTTCAATTGTCTCGTCTTTCGTTTTTAATTACACTCGAAACACGGTTACCCCGGCTGGGATTTTGTCAAATCCGTCCCAGCTGACCTGTCGTCGAGTTGAAATACGACACATTAAACCCCTAAGCGGGGGAGAAAGAATTTTTCCTGGTCGCTCGGCGTGGGGTATTACTTTGGAATACAGACAGACATAAATTGTCGGAAAATGCTCGTCTCCTCGTGTCTTTAGTTTTTCAAATTGCTTGAAATATCGCACATTTCAAAATCGTACGTACATTTCCAATTAAATTGCAAATTACAAAGATCTCAATATTTAAGGACGTGTTAAACGCGTGTATTTGTTTGCTGATGTTTGGACATTACTTCTGGAATTGCTTTTCTGTTGCATTCGATTGATTTAAATTAATTAAATAAAAGAGGAGGAAAATCTTTAATGTTCAAAATTTATTATTTACCACGGGATGTTAATTGATTACGAACTCGTGTATCACAGTTTCATTGATTTTGGACTGTTTTTTTTTTACTAATTAAAATTCAACTCAGCATACGCTGAGTTTCCGCTGTATTTCCGCTGCTCTCTTTTCAAACAGCTTTTCCTTTCCCCGCGAAATCCATGAAAGCGAAGCGGCGTTTTCTCTCGCCCGAACGCTGTACGCTTCAAGATTTTCGCATTTCGAACGCACTCGTAAAGTTCGACGATCTCTCTTTCGGATCACCGCTTCGCCGGGGTATCTCGATAGGCGGATGGTATCGTACGAATGCACGCGAAACCCCATTGAATGGAATTTTAGAGCTTCGATGCACGTAGACACGTAGATAGTTTCGGGCGCGCGTGCGTGAGCGACGCTTCTAAGGATAATTCCCGAAGCTGCACATCACATTCGCGGTTTCGCGCGCGATTTCGCGGACGAGACCGTTTCGTTTGTATCAACACCGTGATGGTGTTGCGGAAATTCACAGTAAACCGTGCAATACGGTGACACCTTTCGCCCGATGAATTTTCAATGCACGCTAAATCTGCCGTGAGAATGAGGTTTGCGTAATAATAGCATTGCTCTGCATTTGTACATACCGTTGCAAATTTCTGTAATACTATAAATTGTGCCATTGACGCGCTCCATTAATTAATAATTCGTTTCAATCAGATAAAAAAAAAAAAAAAAAAAAGAAAAAGCACAAAAGAACAGAAATCACTTTGTGATCTTGATTAATTCGACAATTAGTCAACCATTTTGTTTATCGCGGTGTTACGCGCTCGCGAGATAAATCCTTTTCAGATCGCGGCCATTATGCCGCGTTGCATTATCCAGAAGGACGGAACAATTTCAATCGGGCGATGAAACTACGGTAACGGCGGCGCGCGACAACTATTCAAAAATTAATTCAAGCAATCTTGCACGCGATGCTCCAGCCAGTAGTTAAAAATTTAATTCCGTTCGTTATATTTTACAATTTAAAGCGCGGAACGTATATAAATCCGCATCGCAATTTTTGAAATTACTTCGCCACGCTTTTTACATTTCTTTTCCAATTTATTTTCCATTTTCTGCGCCACTTTTTTGAGCACACGCGCGACGCATTAGCGATCGTTTGCTGGACAAATTCCTCTCTCTCTCGTGCAATGTCTTCCTGCCTCTTCTCTTATAATTAAAAACAATACGGCGGAATTCACTGAATACATAGTCAGATAATCAAACGATTCATTAAATTACAAAGAAAGTATGTGCAAGTCTGTTTTTATGTTAAAAAGAAAAAAAAAAAGTACTACAGTCGATATAAAATGTAGAACTAAGTAATCGAACGATTCATTAAATTACAAGGAAACGTGTGGAATACATTTGTGTATATTGTACAAGCATGGAGTGTGTACAATATTTTGTATTCACTCTATACATTCATGCATGATTCTTCTTCCCTTCCTTTCTTCTAATCTTCTTTTTCTAATTTCAATTACTCTCACATATTTACAGCTTCCAGAAATCCCCACTGTGTACCTATATTCTTTACTCATTTATTTAGATAACTTTAAACGTTTAATTTTACTTTTTTTCAATTTCTTCTAATCTCAGTTAGGTGTTTCTTGTACTGGAAATCGAATGCTATGTTCATCACTCGTTGGTTTATCGAAAGCTAGTCTGTAAATTTTTAGATGTTTTCACCATTGTATGCGTTCTTTAATCACTGGTTCATCTTCTGGAAAATTTTGAATGACTAATTTTCTCTTCGAATATATCCTAATCTCCTTCTTCTAATTTCAATTACTGGTCACTTCCGCATATTTCCGCCGGGAATCGAGTGTCACTGCACTCCCTTTATTCATTAGTTTATTGAAAACTTTGAACATCTAATTTCTCCTAGTCTCAATTTTTAGGTATTTCCACGTATCTCCGGCCATTGTACGCGGTTCTTTAGTCACTGGCCCATCGAAAACATTGGAATTTCTCCTTCTCTAATCTCTCCTAATCTTCTTTCCCTGATCCCCGAGCATTGAAAATCCGCTGAATCGCAGCGAGAAATAACCAGTTCGAACGCCATTAACCAGCCAAATATCCGCGCGCTCTCCATTTAAAAAGAACATCCCTTTGAACCGGGGAACCACCCTCTTTTAAGCACGAGCGAGGAATACTCGTGAATTTTCATTTTTCCCTTTTCAACAAACAACCCTTTTCTGCTTGCCCGACCGTGAATTTCCATCTGCTCCGAACACTCTCGCACGTTTCAGAATCTAGCCACTAGCGGCTGGGAGGGCGGCGGTTGGCAAGTGTGTGCGTGAATCAAGCCGGCAGCACAAGTTTCGGGAGTGTTATTACTTCCGGTAACAGGGCCGTATAACGCGCCGGGCGACCGGGTTTCGCCTTCCTCTTCAACGGGAAGGTGCATGCCACTGGGTCACGTGACCCGCTGTTGCGTCTCGAGAATTCTAAATTAGACGATGACGCACGCAACACTTGCAACCCGAGAGGTCAGATCCGCCTTCTCCGCGAGTTTCGTCGGACATCCCCCCGGAATTTTCTGTCCGATGCTTCTCTCGAGTTCGTCCAACAACTTTCTGCTAGACGTTGAAGCAGCATCTCAGGGAATTCACTCGCTTTTAACCGTTTCGCGCTGGCAATTGCGGACCATAACGAGCGACCAAATATCGTACACAAATGATTCGTCTTCATTCTCATTGAACTGTGACGAGGTGTGATATCATTGGATAGAAATTATCGAGACGATGTGAGATTGATTAATAAATTTGTTACTTGTTTTGCTTTTGCCTGAGAATAATTAATAAATTTGTTATTTGTTATTTATTTTGTTTCAAGGATTAAATATACTGATAGCTGGAGAAAATATTGTAATTTTGGAACAAAAAATTCTCGACGTGCATAGCAGGCCATTCCGAAATTTTATACTTAATTCAGATTTTATAAATTTTATATTTTATATTTAATTCAGATTTATTTACGAGGCTCTTATATTTCGAAGGAGCTGACTTCTGCGATTGATTTTGTGGTTGTCGAGAGAGGAAACGTTGCTGTAGGTTTAGAATTGTTATTATTGAGGCGAGTTCTTCCGTCCGCATCGTTTAATCGTTAATACATTATTAATTTTAATTTTAATTATTTAATTCGTTATTTTATTTTTTTATCGCGATCGTCCAATTATTTCACGTACAGTATCTATTCCTATCAAAGACCATTACAGGCATTGAAATTTCGGCAAATGATCTGTGACAAATATATTTTCACCCTTACTGTGTAAACAGAATATGTGATAAAATTTTTGAAAAATCATCACGTTAGAAAAGCAAAGGAAATAAATCTTTTTTGGATTAGTCTACAGCCCTGTGAAAGGTTCATTTATTTCCGACAATAACGATGCTCTATGTTTTAAAAATGCGTGATCTTCTTGAATAATATTAGTAGCGTTTTTGTGCATTTGGGAGAAATTTATGCACGTAATGCGCAAAAATTTAAACAAAAAAACCTTTGTTTTCAGTAGTATTAAGCATTAAAATTTGTATAGATTATTACATGTACCGAGTCTCTCCCTTAGAAATGGAGTTACATTCACACGTAACTATACATTCTTTTCCATTAAATAGATCACACGGTTCACTTCCATTCGTGCAACAATTCGTCTATGAAATGAAAAATTTGCAGAGAAATATAAGGAGATTACTCTAACAGATATCTACTACACCGATAAAAATAAATCACGTGCTTAATCCGTTAAGAACCAACATTTCATTTGTGATTCTCTCTTTAGACAATATTTACACTATTGATTTCCATTGGACAACATCTTTCCTTCTATGAAAAATTACGAATTTTTCATTTTGATTCATTCCTAGCATCCAAGAACCTTTAACATAACCAGCATCCGTGATACATCATTCGCGAACTATTCGATACTGAGAAAAAAAAAAAAAAAACTTTCGATCGCTGAAATACAAATTGTTCGCGTACTTCCTCTAATTCTTCGATAGTTAAGGTACTTACTACAAGGATAAACATTCCGGCAGGAAAACCGGAGGCTTATACAAACTCCCGCGTGTAGTTGCATTATGTTCCAAGTAGCAACAAAGTTGGAACATCGTTACGCGTGTATCGGCTTGCACCTAACTCTCACGAATATGGGAAATAACTCCCGTTTCGCGGATAACGCCATTTAGTCTGATCGAAAACGTTCCAACTTTGCAAGTCTATCGACCAATTATTCGACCGAGCTGAAACCGTCTCGAAAATCGAACAAATTCAAACCGTCCTATTGCGAATGATTTTTGCTGGATTATGCCAATAATATCCAATGGTGACGCTAGTGACTAATCAGTTTATGTTAGAAACTAACGATTTTAGTAACGACATTTATTCGTAATAGTACACTAATGCAAATGATCGTAACATTACATAATGTTAGAAAAAATAGGTTAAGATAAGATAATTAGTGTGAATCTTATGTGCTAATTTATATTAATTTATATTTAATTATTTTATATTTAATTTATATTAATTTATATTTATTTTATATTTAATTTATATTAATTTATATTTATTTTATATTTAATTTATATTAATTTATATTTAATTATTTTATATTTAGTTTATATTAATTTATATTTAATTAATTTATATTAATTTATAAAATTTAACTTATTTATTGTTGGATAATAACACCCAGCGACTAGTGATTAATTTATGTTAGAAATTTACTCATAGTACATTGATACATCAAATAATCATAACGTTAGATAAAATTAGAGAAAATTGACATGAAATCGAACAACCTATATACAAGAGTAGGATTAATATGAATTTTATGTGTCATTGAATGCATGTTTAATTTATTAACTGTTAATAATTGCTATTGGATCACACCAATAATATCCAGCGACCACCGACTAATTAGTTTATATATTAGAGATTAATGAATTTACTAACGTAGTTTATTCATAATGGTTGATGAATTAATACGTTAAATGATTATAACGTCAGACAAAATTGGAGAAAATAAGACAAACAACCTACATACCTAGAGAGTATCTTACACGTGTTTTTAATTTATTCAATTTTACTTGTTGTTGATAAGAGAATTTGTAAGTTTGTTAAAAAAGTACTTATTTGTCGTGCTAATTTTTTTTTACCACTGTGTCGATCTAACAGCAGGGAACGGAATTAAGTTGAAAAAATTGTGGGACGAATGTTAAAGAGGACGATTTCAACGCCTGTGTTCTCTCATGCAGATAATTGTTACGTACGATGTCAAATTTTACGCAATTTCCCGCGAAATGGCTCGTAAACGGTCACACGAGCATTTCATATTCTACGATAGCCGTTGCTGTAAAATTAGCTTTGCATGTATATTAATTTTCGCGCAATCGCGCATTAACACGCTCGTCTGGCGTTACGAACAACACTTTCATCATGAAGCGGTAATGACGCTCGTTATTGCCGATAAATATTTGAACGTTTTTACTAACAATTACCATAACCGAGTGCTCTAGCCTCGATGATCGAATTCGTTGGCGCAGAGTAATCGAGATAATAAAGATGAGCTCTGGCAAGTGTTGTTAAAGTTCGCGCGCCGCTCGTGAAACCCGAATATTCAGCAAATAAATTGAAAATATGTAATATATGCCCAGGTATATTCAACGGCCATGCCAACGAAATATCGATATAATATGTAACAGCAATTACCACGTAATCGAAATTACTGCGTGAGTTCTGACATTTTTAAAAAATTCAAAATTGTTGGTGTGTTGTTGGAAACATTTCAAGTTTCAGAATTTTTGATAGTTGAATTGAAATGTTCTGATTGTTAAGATATTAACGAGACTTGATATTCGGTAGCACTACTGACTTGAAATGCTACTCAATTCATTTTATTAGTCCCCTAGAACCAGAATTTCATTTATTTACAAGAGAGAAAGATCATTATCTGTTTTGAGTGAATTAACTTTTGGAAGTTAATAGTAATATATATGTGCGTGTGTAACTTTCAAGTCAGATGATGTAGAGATAATTTGTTTAATTCATTAGAATATATTCCAATTTTTTCATACAATTATGGAGTCTAAGACGAAGATGTAAGAATAAAAGAAATTGTCAAGTGAATCTTTGAAATTTGCTCTATTAAAAAGAAATAGAGTTTGGTAATGCAAATTAATTGAAGCGAGTAGCACATGAAATGTTGCATCGACGCAACATGTTTATCTTCGATGGAGATATTTGTTTCGATTAAATTCAAATGCTGTTACCACGAATTAACCAAAATGCTTGAACATTTATAAATAATGATAAACAGAATAATAAAATGAAAAGTTGCTGATTTTATTGTTCTAAAAGATTTCAATAGAAAAGTAAAAGACTAGAAGTGGAGAAACTTGTCAGATCCACCAATTAATTGAAAGAGGAATATAATATATAGTTTAAGAGGAATGTTATTTGAAATTTAATATCATTAGAAATTGAATAGATCCCGTTTAATAGAATTTCATTATTATTTAATAATATATATAGAATTTAATGATATGTAATAGAATTTATAATAGATATAGAATTTATATAGAAATATATATAGAATTTAATGATATATAGAATTTATATAGAAATATATATAGAAATTATATAGAATTTATATAGAAATATATATAGAATTTAGTGATTATTATTTAATAATGTATATAGTTTAAAAGGAATGTTACTTGAAATTTAACATCATTAGAAATTGAATAGATCCCGTTTAATAGAATTTAAGAGTTACACGAAGTATATTAGAAATTAAATTAATTGTACAAAAAGTATTTTTTCGTACTGCTTTCATAAGAAACACCGACAGTTTCATAAAACCTGTTATTTCATCTTATTTCGTATCGTATTCTGTTACGAAACAAATCACGTAACGCGTTGCTCCTGTTAGTTCTTCCATCCGGGCAGCAAGCACAGATGACAAATGCCAGAGAGACTCCCAAGTTACATCGGGATCGTAGAAGTTGGAAAGATCCGCGTTACATGACACGAACTGCTCGTTACATGAACGTTACATGAGGAAAAAGAAAAAAAGAAGAAGAAGAGGAGAAGATGCGCTGCGAATTCTTTTTTTCCTTTTTTTTTTTCTTTCCTCTCAAAGCTACGTGCACGAAAGTTGGCGTGTCGGAGGGATTTCTTGGGAAGTTCGTTTCCCGGGGAAAAATTCACTTTCGAAGTGAAAACCCATCGCGAAAGGCAGAGAGAGAGAGAGAGAGAGAGAGAGTTATGCAAATGAAGAGCAGCGGGGTTGATTGCGCTAATGCAGCTTCGTTTTCTAAATGAAGCTGGCCGGATTGGCGGAAGACGGTGTAAAAAAGATTTTTTTTTTCTTCGCGAAGCCTGATGGATTTACGCTTCCAGGAATTTCTTCTTATTCTTGTATTTTCCTGAGGAACTCGATCATAAGACCATCGTCTTATCTGCCGGCGGAATCATCGACGCCAGGCAGATGTCGAATGAAAACTTTTTAACAGGCCTCAACTTCGATGCAATTTCAGGATATTCGATTTTGAAGTTCATGCAAATGAACGAATGAAAACGGATTGAATCGATGCTATTGAACGTTCCAAAGTCTATGATATAAATGAAAACAGCTGGCCTTTGACTGTTTAATATGAAACATTTGAACATTTCAACGCTGTAGTTATAACGCGGCTGTAATTAAACCGACACGAAAATGTACAGATATATGTATGTAAATAATACAGGATATTAACAACACACGTATATTTAGCAAAAAGTAGTATGAACAATGAACAGACGAATGTATATAATTGTACTATCAAAGAATGCTCTTTCATCTATAATGTAGGATATTTTTGATTCTTACTAAATTAAGAATTCTACAATTAAGAATTAAACAATCTTTATATCTTCGGTCTGCTTTTTATTCTTTTTATGCACATTTAGAAATTTTTTAACTTAAATTGCAATTGAAATTATGGTTATTATATATATATTTATTTATTCAGAACGAAAGATTAAAATTATTCAGATTTTTGAAATAGAGCGAATTTTTACGCGTGTAAAAAAATGCAGACTTGTCATCATAATCATTCGAGCGAACCAAGAATACAACAATCACAGCCTTGTCTACAAAAGTGTTAATCCTTCGAGTGTTTAATTTAGAATATAGTACAAATAATCTGAGATATTTAAGACAATTTTTTAATAAGAGTCGGAGACTCAAAGAGGACAACACATTAAATTACATATCAGAATATATATATATTGTATAAAAATGCACGCATTCTTAGTTTGTTACTCACGTTAGTTTGTAATTTTCACGTAACAATTTCAACGAGCACTCACTGAGTCACTCAAATCAAACACGTGTAATAAATACTGACCGTTATACACACATCTACAGTTATAAAGAATCAAATTATCGCAGCTCAATTCATTCATAATTTTATAATGAACAATTTATATCTTGCGTCAAAGGTAATGCCTGATACTTCCGAACAGCAGTAGCGATCGAATAATTCACGATGAGCGGGCAATTTCGAAGTCTATCGGAGCGAGTTAATCGATTGAAACAACCTATGTATGCGGCGAACGCGATTATTCGAGAAATATTTTTTTCTTTTTCTCTCTCTCTCTCTCTCTCTCTTTTTTACCACCACCGCTAGAGGTTTTCACCGAAGGAAAAAGAAAAAAAAAAAGAGGTTGGTGATTCGGTTACAACGGTGGCGACCGTGATCGGAAAGTTCGATCACGAACGTGAGCGCGAGGAACGTGGTTGATGGGGTGGAGGGGAGGAGTGTGTGAAACAGCTGGCGGAAAATTTAGTTTGCCAGCAACTCGAATAACTCGCATAAATTTCCACGGTTCGGTTTTTGGGCACGGTCGTCGGTCATCCGACATTAACAATTTCCATTTGGAACTTGCGCTCGCTCGCTCGCTCGCTTGCTCGCATCGCGAGCTTTCGGTTGTCCGACTGGAAAATGCGATATGCAGCCGAAATGAGACGAACGATTCGACGATTCGAACTCTCGATGGAGTCGATGCACGTGCGATCGACGCGACGCGGATAACTAGTCTCGACGAAAGTTTCGAAGCCTCCGCCAGGCTCATTGATTTCGATTTTGAAGCTTTTCGATCCGAAGTTGCCGCGGGCGTCGCTGGCGATAAATTTTCGGTAAATTAAAATTCCCCGCGGAATTTTGCCCTACGTTCCTTTCTTCGTTTTTTTTTTTTTTTTAATCTCTTCGATGGTATTCTAATCTGGAATGTTACATCGCTTTTGTTCGAGAAAATGTTTCAGAAAATTCGATTGTCTACGTTCCAAATGAAGCGACAAATAGGAGAATGTTTATTTAGGAAATATTATATAATTACATATAAGATCTCAAAAATTTACAATATTATAGTCATAAAGTACTCAAAGTACAGGTTTCTATTTTCATTTTTATGAAGTTTTTATTTTACATACCGTAAATTTATCTAGCGATAAACGATTAAAATTTTATATTTATGAAATACTCCACTAATTATTTAAAGGAATTTTAGAGAAAAATTTATTCAGAAGAATTGTTATGTGCAAAATACACGCTACAAAATTGTAGCAATTATTACTAAAATTAATCTTGCAAAGAAAGTAAATTAAAAAGAATTATCATATCCGAAGCGTCAAAAAATTAAAGTAATCATGTATTTGCAGGAATATTAGAAACAATGAATCAAAAAGAATTATTGCATTCTGTTCTATTATATACGAGTACGTATATACAAGAATTCATAAGAATATATATCGCTAAAATGTTGCAATAACAACTTGCAGAAATTTTCAAAGAAAATTAATTTAAATAAACCCAATTCTTTGGAATTAGACTTTATTCGCGACATAATGGCTATTGAAAATCAAGTGGCATCGTCGCGAAATGAATTGGCTTGTTGAAACTGCTTTGAGATTGTTTTATGTTTTAAAATGTACAAACAAGACTTGAATGTCTTTCGTTGCTTCTCTGATTTTTAAATGCGATCAGTTCGCGGCAAGAATACGATAACTTTTCGCTTTTAATTCTTTCCACGGATTAAATCATTTTCTCCTTTGTTCTCTTCAGCCTGGTGGAAGAGTTAATGCGGTTTGCGAAAAAAAAAAGAACAAAAAAAAAGGACGTCTCCCTTTCGATGCAAATCCACTATTCGCCCTCTTGAATGCAAATGTTTGATCACAATGTCGTTGACGATTAAACGAAAATTGCTGTTGGAATATCATTAACTGATAAACCTGATAATGCTATCGAGCATTATCTCCGAGATTTTCAATTTTAAAGGGTATTTTGTCGCTCTTTCGTTTGCCGCTATAATAATCGTGAAATTAAAATTCCAACGAGAACTCTCGAGAGAAATTATGACAATAACGTGCTATAAAATTGCAATTATTTTTTTTTCACATAAAATGACAATGTTGTTACATTTTTTATTTATTATTTAAATGTGACTTAACGTTCATTTATTAAAACACGTGCAAACTTGTTTATTTGCAAGGCATGTTTATTTATTTGTTTATTTGTTTATCAGACGGAATTTAACGTTTATTTATTATTTGAATTTAAATTTTTGCAAAGGTAATCTGAAAACATTAATCATAAAAACCAAAGTTTCCGAGTGACGCTCACATGTATAAAATGAAATGATTCAGAACGTGGACCTCGACAACATTAATCGATATTAACGTGAAACAATCTTAATTATCGCAAACTCTTTTTTTTCTTCAATTATATTTGTTTGTGTATTTAATTAGCATTGATTCTAGGTTTTTCTAATTCTCTGGTGGGCAAAAGAGTACAAGTTGAAATTATTAAAAAAAAAAAAAAAAAAAAAGAACATACGAATATTTTGTATGCTTTGAAGTATAACAGAGACACACGTTCCTCAAGTCATCGGTAGACTGCAGATTTTGTTATAGTAATGCGAAAGAGATTTATAACATATCTAAAATACAATGCCTTTTGTAATATTTTTTATGCAACAACAATTGTCTACGATTTTCTATCCTTTTCAATTATATTCCCAACGTAATATGAATTTCCAAAAAAATCAAATTCTAATGCTAATGGACAGGTGTACAATTGGGACAATATGTTACAAATTTGTTACAGTTCATCGACGGGCAACTTGTACACCAATGAATACTCAGTTCAACTAAAAAATAATCTACTGAATTAATCAAATCGTTTTTCAATTTTAAATTAGTCGTTCAGAAAATAAAATTTTTTATAACTCACTTATTATCAAATACATTGTACATTTCGATGTGCAAAATATCACTTAACGAAATCTTTCATTTATAATTAATACACATTTATAAATTTCAATAACAGCGAATAAACATAAATAAACAGCTGTCCTTGCTTCAAATAGAATCTGGCAGAAACCCTCTAGCAGTTAGCCCTCGACGATTAGTCGAACGATCAAGCGGAAGTGGTACGAGTTAGGCGAGTTGTTGAGCGTCGGAAACGTGTAAAACACATGCATAGAGGGCTGAAGAGAGAGAAAGAGAGAGAGATAAAGAGAGAATAATGCGATCGCGTGGCAAGTGGCAAGTTTTCGAAGGAAGTGCGCACACGGCTCTGCAGACAGACTGCAATGCCGCGAGGTGGATCTCGTCCGAAGAGGAATGGCGGTCGCAGGACATTCGGTGGACCTCGGTGACCACAGATTTATGAGGGGCCAGGTTACGACGAGAATTCCGAATGTTTTGCGGCGTTACCGGTGGAAAATAGTGCGCCTGAGCGGTTCGCCCGGTTTAATTACTTTTAGGGATAATTGATTCGAAAATAACGTCCGTCTGCGGCTACCGAGTGGCCGACGTCGGACGATGAAACAGTACGAAGCAACTGGAAACGCTTTATCGAAGCGTGTATGGTCATAAACTGGTTGAAATACGCGATGGATTCTTTTTGGGGGAAATCTCGATGCCTTTTTATGGTTTTTTTTTTTTTTTTTCTTTTTTTTTCTTAATGTTGGAAGGGTTTCCTTTTGGAAAACTTTTCTCCTTTTTGGAAGACTACTCGATATAGAATGACGTAAAATTAAAACGCACGAAATACAATGGATTTAATTCAAAGACTACGTGATCAGTTACTATAAGTGTTTCTTTTTTTTTTTTTTCATTTTTGTAGAGAAGCAGTTCGAAAGTATTAGAATTAATTGTTTTATTTAATTTTAAAGTTAAATACGTGTTTCTTTATTTTCTTCCCCCGTATATATTGAAATATTGCTCGTCTTAACAATTACACATCAAACTTCCACAGTTTGTCACTGATCGTTACACACATTATAGAATAAAGAATTGTTGTTTAAAAGTGAGAAATATTTGTATTACTTACAAAGGAAAAATACTTGTATTACTTACAAAGAAAAAACCGGCCAACTTACTGGCCAACCCAATAGAGATTCTCCCAATTTTTCTCTCTCTCTCCTCGACTATATCCGCGTGTTCACGTGTTTGGTTAGGCTCTGATTTCTGTCGAGACCAGGCTCCTCTAATTACTATACCATACTCGCGTGTCAAACAGCAGTTCGACGGCCCAATCGTTCGTTTCGTTTCCCGCGATAAAGGCTTCGCCGAATTTTTTCCGCCGGCGATGAGTCGATTTCACGAAACGCCGCCGATTCGCCGGAACGACGGGGAACAACGCGATCACGTTGGCCCGGGTAATAACGAAAACAGAGACCACCGGCAAACGATCCAGCCAGGTCGTGTAATTACATCGATGCCGGAGGAATAATTGAACGGCGTTCGATCGATTAGAATGACAACGTGGAATTAGCTACGCGACAACAGGCCGAGTATTATCGGCGTGACACACGGGACTAAGTTCTCTGTGAAGTTCGCCCTGTTGATCGACACGTTTATTGCTATTATCAATGCACGCCAAATTCTGGATTGGAAGAGCTTTTTTTCATTTTATCTTTGTTCGTCGCGTGAATTCAATGCCTTACGTATTTACATACATTTTTTTTTTTTTATTATTTTGCTCGGCGAATGCGTCTATTTTGTACAGGTGCCTTAAATCTCAAGATCAAAATTGTATTCTACTCATCACGAGGGTAAAACTTTTTCAAGAAACCAAAAATGGCAAGAAAGTTTTTTTGATTATTTAAAACCACGGACGGGTGCGTCTTAACAGCGACTTTATGATTCTGTACGCGTGGATGTAATGTTTACATATCGAATAATGTTAACGGTTTTATCATTTGATTATTTAGACTCGTACTGATGCTACAACTATGATAAATCAAATGTTAGTGAAACCCTATGTGAAAGTTATGTAAAATAGACATTCACGCGTTCAGAACCATAAAGTCGCTGTTAGCACGCACACATGTGCAGTGTTAAACGATTAAAAAACTTTTCTGCCGTTTTTCAAGAGAACCATTAGGTTGTTATCCTATGGTTCCTTGGAAAAGTTTCATCTTTGTGACGAGTAGAATATTGCAGAAAAAAAGAAAAAAATTGTTGACCTTGAATGTGTAAAATTCATTCATGGACAAACTTTTCTTTCCACTCTGTACATGAAAAATATCTACATTTCTTTTAACAGGTGTGAGAATTACAGTATAGAATAATAGTGGTCAATCTTGGAGATTTCGATAGAATTGTCGACAATTCTGATGTAGTGTACGTCAGAATTTTGATTTTTGTTTGTCGATGTTTCGGGTCGAGATCCGTTGGCGTGTAATGTATGCGATCGAGCTGGCTCACAACGAAAAACTGGCTGCGTGTTTCTAGCATTTAAATGCATCGAATTTTTCTGTGCCGCGAAAAGTCCAATGCACGGAGGCTTAACGATTCGCAAACACCAGGCTCGGTTTCTGGAAACTTTTTTCCCATACTTTTTGAGAATGGATAGCTTGAAATAATATCTTTTGAGTGATATAAAAAAAAAAAGGATAATAAAGATGTGCAGAGATATTACGATAGGAACTTAAGAAAAAAAAAAAAAAAAAAAGAAAAAATGGTAAACGAAGGTGAGAAAACAGAATCTTATTTTGAAACGAAAATTAAATTTGATTATTTTTTTGTGTAATGATGCAAAGATTACACGACTACGTTGCTTAATAATAAGAATGAAAAAGTAAAAAAAATATTAAAAGTGCATCATCTCAAATAATTATTAAATAAATACGATTTACGTTATACACTTTTCATCTACGGATCGCGAACTAGTAATAATATCTTGTTCGATTAATTGAGTATTGGATTACGACACAAATTTCTCTTATTTTTCTCTTTATTTGCAAACGAGACTAGATTATATACCCCGGTATTGGTTTCGAATGCAAAAGTAGAATCCGAAGTGCAATTATCAAGACTAGAATAAAGCAATTACCAATCTCAAAGAAAGAAAAATTCACTGAACAAACAGTCCTGAACAACAAATTCGCAAGGAAACAATTTAATCCAAGTAGCAATGCGTCGTACAATTTTCAAACCAAGGAAACGAAATCACTCCAATATTATTTAAAAACTCTTTGAAGTATCGGTTTTTGTGTACAAAGGAAGAACTCTCGCACGCTGGCGTATGTCCAAAGTAAATCGTAGCGTAAAGTAATTATCAGGAATGGGTAGAAATTAAAAAAAAAAAAAAAAAAAAAAAAGAGGGAATTCTCCCCGGGGTTAGGTTCTGGCCGGAGCGGGATTGAAACGGGAGAAAGAAAAATAGGGACAGCGAAGGGAAAATTGTCTCGCAATTTGTTCACCGGTGGGCAGAGAAGAGGATCGAGTATCGTTATGTCAATCGCGCTCGCCCATTGTATTTGTTCAAAACCAATAACTCGCTGCGGGGCTCTTTTCGAGTGCATCCACGTGCACGGCCTGCGCCGTGAACGTTGTCCCAGCCTGACTAGGGTCGAGAGAGAGAGAGAGAGAGAGAATCTAGCCTAGTCCTCCCACGTGGATTTCAACCCACCCTCTCGATCAAATCTGCGGTTCGTTCTGCACGATTTGCCCCGATAATTTCGCCATCTTTCATCGTAACCGAACTGTCAACCGATATTCGCGAATTTTCTGCCAGTCCCTGTGGAACACCGAAAAAGAGAGACTCCACGGAAAGTGAGACGGTCCTTTGTTTTCAGAGAAATTGTCGTCGACCTGTCGCTACCAGAGAGAGAGATAAAGAGAGAGAGAGAGAGAGAGAGAGAGAGAGAGATTGCGATTTACGTTTGATACATTCACAGGGGATCCGATTTTTCACACGCACATTGTAACACGGTCGTTGCAATGGAAATATTTACCGGGTAAATTCATTTATGGCTGCATAAATAATTGGACACTCCATTAAAAGCTTGACAAGCTTTTGTCGAGTTTGAAAGAACGCTGTTAATTCTCTATATTTTCAAGATTCACACTCGCCTCTGATGAGTAAGCGATTTATAAATCTTTCCGGTCTAGTTAGAAATGCATGTTTCAGTCGTTGCAAAATTTCAACACATGTAATGTACTTAGAGTCACTCTGGCTCAGGATCTTCAATTACTTAACATTAAAACCACCGACGATTGAAACGTAAAATTTCCATCAGTGACATTGAAGTCAGAAATATAGAGAAACATTTATACAGTTATTATTTTGCCTAATTTAAATTATAAATATAACATACAATTGTTACTAATTTAATCTAATTTTTCAAATTATATCTAATTTTTTAAAATTTAAAATTCTTTTTTTTAATCATTATGTATATATATAAACTAATAAATTAATAATCTTTATATAGTTATTAAAAAGAAATTTTAAATTTTAAAAAATTAGATATAATGATTAAATTGGTAATAATTGTATGTAATTTATATTTACAATTTAAATATACAAATATAAGGAATTAGGCAAAATAATATAGTGGATTTATTTGTATATTTTACGTCGTTAAATTATTTAAATTTTTAAACGTATGCTGTTTCACGTCTATGAAATATCTAACAAAAAATTATAAATTGGTCATTTTGACCATTTTGGTAGTTCCAGCGTTAATTAATATGTTCATTTGTTCTTCGTATCGATATCTATTGATTGTATATATACTAACATTAAATCAAATTAAAAAGATCCATTCGAATTGCGATTTATATTGCAATAATTTAAAAAATATTCAAATACTTGTGTACTAGGTCGTGTACGAGGAAATGTATAAAAGCAAAACAGAGAAAGTATTCAATTCGTCTAAAATACTTATTGTTGAAAGCGCTAATAAATAATTTTTATACAATCCCGATTGTATGTTTGATTGTTAAATTTCATCACAATTTCGTTATTTCTCAGTTATATTTCATATTTCATATTTAAATCTATCTGTAATCTAAAAATCCTTAAGTGGACGTAAATCCTCGTACATTATGAATCTGTTAATACTCGGATTACGTTCATCTCTTATTTATTTTGGGATGAACGGCACTTTTTCATTTGTTGCATCTCTGAACAGATTGAACAAATATTAATCAGACATTTTACGTGACGGAGGCGGCACTTTCTTAGTATCTAATAGGTTAAAACGTCAATTTAAGATACAATTGTCTGTTTCTCAATTGAGCTAGATTCTTCCACTTTGTTCCCAATTCTTTCCTCTTCTCGTTCTGAATTATTATACACTCTCAAATTTCTCTTGGCTTTCTCCACAGCGTTTACTATCTCTCCACGCAATTACGAAAGCACATTTGGCACAGCGTGACGCGAATATACAGTCTGAGAATTGGACTCGATATTTAATTCATCGAACACACGTTGCAGCGCGATAATTACACGTCTCATTCATTATTACCATTCGATTACCGACCATGGAACAAGTCGTTTCTTTTCACTCCTTCGGTTCGCGTGAAATGCAATTCGGCGGAAATCGCGATGCAGATAGGCACGAGCTCGAATGCAATTTACGACATCGTGGAAAAAAGGGTGTCGGGCAAGAGAATTCCTCACATTCGACCGCGTGGAAAGGCTTTGTGCGGTCGCGGCCGGTGTTTCGTTAACTGGTCGGCCCAGCGGGTTAGCGCAATTAATTCTCGAGAGTTTATTAAAAATAATTGCAAAAGTAATTGCTTGCCGCCGCGGGGAACGCCAGTCTCCCCACTTTTCTCTCTCTCTCTCTCTTTATTTTTATATAGTCATCCCGCCGCGCGCGCGTGCGCGCGTGTGTATGTGTGTGAACATTTCGGTTCCTCCCGTTCTGATGAATTTTCAGATTAACCGCGCGCACGTATAGAAGTATAGTACAAACAAATCGTATCGAACGTATCCGTATTGCATCAACCGAAAGATGAGAATGACGCAACGCGCCCCCTCCCCCCCCCTCCCTCCCTTCCAATCTCCTCCGAGTAATTAATACGTTCTAATTAATCGCGAGCTCTCGCGGTGAGCTCTACGCGTTGTAAAAACAAGCAGAGGGCAACGAAGGTGGAAGAGAAACAGCTAGGAAGCATCGACGCAATTAGCCGAACGGCCATTCACCCACTTGTTAACTCGTAATGAACCGGATACGTACGTACTAATTAAAGTAGCGCGCGTCGTAACGTTGCGAGGCGGCGGCCTTGCATTTTCGAAAATTTCGCAATCCGGCCGGCACGCTAATCGTAGCGTACGCAAACGCGTAATTACTCCGTTCATAATGCGATTCACGATGCGGTTGGTATGAAGCTACCTAACGGGCGGAACTTAACGGTTGCACGCGGCCCTCCGACTCCCGATCCCTCGTAGATCGCGTTAAATCGGTTACTTCACGCTTCTCGCCCCGTACCCGATGCTCCCAATAATCGCTAATTATTTGAGGGCGCGAGGGCTCGATCTCATTATACAGGTTATCGAATGTCAATTTTCAGCTTTTTTCTCGGTTTTTTTTTTTTTTAGTATCTTTGTATTGTATTTTGTCATTGTGTCACGTTACGCCGTGCTGACCTTTCTTCTCGTTCGTTTTCATTTGAAAAATGAATCAAGTTGCGTATAACAAGTATAATTAAGTAGTCTCGAAAATGTTCTGTCTATCCTTTTTTTTTTTTTTCTTAGTGATACTATATTGTTTCTTATTGTATTATATTATATAAGAAAATGTTTCTGTTTATCCTTTAACCACTTGCGCTGGCAAATGATTCTTCATGCTCCTCGCCCCGTACCCGATGCTCCCAATAATCGCTAATTATTTGAGGGCGCGAGGGCTCGATCTCATTATACAGGTCATCGAATGTCAATTTTCAGCTTTTTTCTCGTTTTTTTTTTTTTTTTTAATATCTTTGTATTGTATTTTGTCATTGTATCACGTTACGCCGTGCTGACCTTTCTTCTCGTTCGTTTTCATTTGAAAAATGAATCAAGTTACGTATAACAAGTATAATTAAGTAGTCTCGAAAATGTTCTGTCTATCCTTTTTTTTTTTTTAGTGATACTATATTGTTTCTTATTGTATTATATTATATAAGAAAAAGTTTCTGCTTGTCCTTTAACCACTTGCGCTGGCAACTGATTGCGGACCATAACGAGTGACCGAACCGTATTGTCGGTATGATATCACTGAATAGAAATTATTGAGAAGTAATAAGTTTATTATTTGTTTTGTCTGAGTTATATATAAATATACTTAAAACTGATTACAATATCACAATTTTGGAACAAAAAAGTTTCAACGTGCGTAGCGCGTCATTCCGGCGCAAAAGATTAAATTATAATTTACTAACGTTTGACCAAAAAGTAACGCTTTCTTCTGAATAGTGTGTTAATATAGTGTTTAAAGATTATGTACAACGTGATTGTTCTTAGAAATTTCCTGCTTATTCTTTAAATTATAATTTACTAGTTTTAACGATTTTTTTCGTACAATGTCAATATAGTGTTTGGCAGTTATGGTTACGTTTTTACAATGAGATATTGCCGTATCATTAAAAGAAACAAGCGAGTCATCTCATATATATCGGGTTTAGGTGACACGACTTTTTTCGAAGAGAGAGAATCACGAAATTGTGCAATGCCAATTGAATACAAAGGAAAATTCAACGATATTAAACTGGATCCATCAAAGTTCAGAGAATTTTCACTCGACGAAGAGCACGTCCATCCATTTTTTCAGTGTCGCAGTGACAATTCGTGTTTTAAAAAGTTACGCGGCTTGAGAGTCAGATTTGTTTACTAAGTGCGCGCGCGTATTTACAACACGTACGCGAACGTTGAATTCACGCGTAATCACGCCCCCAGTTCGGGACACGCGTCGGCGTACGCGAGGCGCGTATTTTACTCGGTTTCGAGCGGGAAGTCAGAGAGAGAGAGAGAGAGAGAGAAGGGTATTCCGTAGCAATACTGTTCTTTACGCCGTTAATAAAGAACGTCAGGACGTTTCTCGACGCGGACGCGAGCCGGAATTACGGGCCTGGCCGCGGGAGTACACGCGTGACGCCTCGTCGCAGGGCGTGAAAAAAGAAGTATCCTTCGTTTTTGCCGCGCGTAACGAGCCTGCCCGATCGATATGACGCTTTTTCACCAAGGGATAAAGAGAGGGATGAAGGGAGAGAGAGAGAGAGAGAGAAAGAGAGAACGGAGGACGCAGGAGGTCGCGAGCGTACATATACACGCGCTGGGCCGACATTAAACGGATTTGTCCGGTGTAAAATCTATAATCCTGGCAGCGGCGATAATTACCGCGGCAGTCGTCGCTGTAATTTAATAATTCTCCGCGTCGTTTACTTCCGCGCTAGAAATTCGGGGGGGGGGGTTCGTCCTCGTGGCGAGCTCCACCACCGGCTAATACGATCGACGACCAGGGAATCGTGACAAATTGCGACCGGCCAGACGATTTGATACCCCCGGCCGATCGAACATTGGCCGTGGAATTTTCGGGAATCGAGAACTCTGAAAATCAACCCTCTTCTCTCTCTCTCTCTCTCTCTCTTTCTATCTCTTGATAGCTGCTCCTCATCCCCTGCTCCTCACCTCCGCAGGGAATTTACAGATTGCCATGGTGGTGCAGAGTGTTCGCGAAATCCCTACCTATTTCGCTGGAAATGCCGGGCAGGGGGGGAAGGTGTGCGACGTGCAATTATACGCGCTGGAGATACGCGCGGGATACCGCAACGAAATGTGTGTGTGTGTGTGTGTGTGTGTATTAAGTCGATTCTTTTTTGTGAACTGCAGGTGGGAAAATTTAGTGGCCAGGTTATTATTGTCCGCGTTAATGAGTCGCGCCGCCCTTTGCTCTTCTGCTCCCCTTCCCCCCTCTCCGCCCTCAGAATTACGTTTCCTGGATTTTATTAAGATAAGTCGAGGGGAAGACGTTATTGTTGCTGTCGCTGCGGCATTGCGACAATGTGTAAGTAACCTGTTGAAAAATTGTTCGTGACAGATGGATCTGAATTTTAAAATCGATGATCTTAATTTTCAATAGGCAACGTTTCAAATGACGATCTTAGTGGAACTTCCATACGTGATACGGTATTAAATTAGTACAGCTATTTGTTATCAGTATGTCGATTAATATTTGTAAAAAAAGATTGAGAAACTAAGAGAAATTTTTGCTAAATTTTTACTCTGAAATAAAGATTTTTGGTCCTATTAACCAGCTAATTAATTTCTCTTTATCTTGCTAGTAATCAGAAGAAAAATTTGTGTACTGAGAAATTGGTATTTCGCTTTGTAAGTGTCATAATTGGTTCACACAAAACCAATAAATTGTTTCTAAAACCATATTACAAATTTTGCATTCCAAATTAACCCTTTTGCAAATCAAACTCACCCTATATGTGAATTGATATATTTTCTTATTTCTCCAATGATGAAATGTACTGGGAAAGTATTTTCAAAAATTAAATTCTGTGCAAGATGTCTGACCCTTCAAAGCACAAACATTTAGTGAATATTATTAATCATTCCATCATATGAATAAGTATTTTACGTCAGTTTATGTCATTACTTGTTTTATTACATACATGCATGCAATAAAATTTTCCACTTCTGTACAATAACTTTACATCGAATTTTATTTTTATTACAGTGAGAAAATGAATAACTTTACATCGAATTTTATTTTTATTACAGTGAAAAAATGAATTTGTAGAGAAACTTGATCTGCGAAAGGGTGAACATGATTTGAGAAAGGGTTAATTTATAGAATATAGAATCAGCGAAAGTGTCATCAATTTGGAGTGCAAAGTCTGTACTATTCACTGCGACTTTTCGCAAAAATCGACTATTCGCAATTATTCAAAGGCACCAAGAATTCCATATCACGCTTTTACTACGAAACTTCTTCCACGGTTAGGCGGTTCTTTGAAATAGGATTTCCCTAAAGGGAAGTTTGTTTGCCGGATCAATTTTACAGAATCGTTGCTGGCGTCGTTAACGAACAAAAGGCAGGTAGTTTAAGGCGCGATTCATAACAAGCGATTACAGATGTATAAGCGCGAAGGGCTAGCGCAACGTCGTTGTTGTTCCTTTGTCAAATATTTACGCGTCCCCTGAAATTGCGTTCCGCTGTTATTCGTTTAACAGGGCCTGTCTGCAACACCGCGACCACGTTCCACCACGTGTTTTCAGTTACGGCGACAAATCGATACTTGGCGCAGCGGAAGTGAACGTTGTTGCAATTTCTTTCCTCCTGTATTCGTACTCGTCTTTATTAGCATGTTACACGTTCGAACAGCTCCCTTCGTAAAGCTGCCGATTTCCTGTTACACGGAACATTTAGGCCAAACGAGCGAACGTTTGTCCAAATTCGTGCTTACATCGTTTATTACATTGAACGAATGTTGGTGCGATAAACGCAGAAAGACAAATAGTATTTAAATAATTAAATTGAATTTTAATTATTTTAATTTCGTTAAATTAATTTTGCCAGTGTGACAAATGCAGAAAGGAAATAAATTGAGGTGGAGGTCTATTAAATTAAACACTGCGGATACTAGTGCGTCCTAACAGCGACTTTATGGTTCTGGACTATGTGATTTTTCGTAGGTTTCACTGACATTTGATTTATCGTAGTCAGTGTGAGTCTACATAATCAAATGATAAAACTAACTGTTAACGTTATTCGAAATATAAACACTATATACACGCGCCTAGAATCATAAAGTCGCTGTTAGGACGCGCGCTATGATAGCCATGGACAAACTTTTCTTTCCATCCTGTACATATTTATTTCGTTTACGTATTAGTTCGTTGTTGAATGTACGAAACGTACGACAATCAGTCATTTCTCACCAAGAAAAAGGAAAATTTCTACATGAACGAAACGTTTCGGAAATCGCGAAAAAAACATCGGAGAAAATAAGAACATGTTCTAAAAAATTCCATCAACACACACCGTATTTCATCCACTATTTGAATCCAATATTTTAATCGTCGTTAACTCTACCGATTCGCCGTGTCAAAAACTGGCGCTGGCTCTTCCTTAATACCTAGGAGAAATTCCTAGTTGCGCAAAATCTCGCGATCGACGACCTCGCGTCGCAACCTAGCAAACGAGCCTCGACGATATTTATTTCCTCCAGCGCCGTCAGAATTCCCGATAACTTCGCCAGCTGCTGCTTCCGGGAATTTCATCCATCTGGAAAGGAGCTCTTCTTTCTCTTCTTTGTGATTTCGTCCCGAGGGAGGGGGACCACCCGACCTTCTCTTCCGGGGCCGCGATGTTGGTGTGAAAAGCGTGTTAAACTTGCTAATTATGTCTTGCCGGCTTCCTGCCCTCCCTTTCCCCTCTCTCCACTCACTTTTTCTTTCGTCTTCGTTCTCCCTGCCTATCCGCGTCTCCACCTCGTGCGAATCTTCGTCTCGGCCGAAGTGACGAGTCGTTTTCGCCACCGCTGTTCCTCGCCCGATTTCTCTCGCGATGCAAAGCCTGACCCGCTTACCGTATAATTATCAAACTTTCTTCGCTAATCCTATAGCGCCATCGCCATTTTTTCCCATCCTCATCCCATTCCCTTCCTGCCGCGTTTACGTAATCCAGGCCGACTTGTTTCCCCGAAGATGCCTCGTCAGCTGTTCCGGCGAGCATCTGCTCCTATAATTTGCTCCGTTTCTCGAAACACGCGGACGAAACACATACATACGTACACAGTCGTGGGTAGTATCTTCCATCTCTTTGGCACAGTTTTCTTTCTATTTTCGTGAAGGCGTGGATATTCGATGGCTTGTTAGTCTTCGAAATCTTCTTTTTTCTTATTTATTTATTTATTTTTTTTCTTTTAGAATGCAGGATTGGAGGAATTATTGATCTAGAGTTTAATTGCCGTCGTTAGTTTATTACAATCTTCTTTCAGCTAGTTAAAGATCTTTCTTTTTGTTTGTTAAGAACGTAGGATTTGTTGAATCGTCAATCTAAAGTTAATTGTCGTCACAAGTGCGATTTGTGGGCGAAATATTTGACTTGCGTTTTATCTTTTCATCAGAATCTTCTTTTAGATAAATCGGAGAATCTGTTTTATTTATTAAGAACGTAGGATTCGTTTAATTGTCAATCTAATGTTAATTACTGTGATTTGTGGACGAAATACTTGGTTCGTGTTTTATCTTTTTGATCAAAGTCTGCTTTCAGATAAATCGGAGAATCTTTTCCCAAAGATTCAAGAATCAGGAATCAAAGAATCTAGGATTTTTTGAATCGTCAATTTAAAGTTATTTGTCGTCATTAGTGTGATTTGTGAACGAAATACTTGGTTCGTGTTTTATCTTTTTATTGAAATCTTCTTTTACATAAATCAGAGACTCTTTTTCGTTTTTCAAGAGTATAAGATTGTTAATTTAGATTTAATTGTCATCAGTGTGATTTGTGGAGAAAATATCTGGTTCGTTTTAGATAAATCAGGGATTCTTTTTATTTTATAAGAATGACATTTAATTGTCATTATTAGAGTGATTCGTGAGTGAGATATTTTTATCTCTCTGGCAAAGTTGAATTTACTTTTCAGTTTTAGGAATGTAGGATTTCACGATTTGTTAATCTACAGCTATAATTGTTGTCGTTAAAGTCTCATTCACGGACTTTAAAATCTCCTTTTCGTGTTCTATCTCTTTATCACAATTTTTTTTCGAATAAATAAGGATTCCTTGAATTTCTGTGGAGATGTAGGATTCGCTGAATCGTTAATCTGGAGACCTCTCCGATTTTCCTCGTTTTATTTAAAAAACAATATTCGAAGAATTTCCGTGAAAATCTAGAATCCCGTGATTTGAAATTGTACAGCTAATTGCCGTCATCTGCGTATCCCGCCGACTAGATTGAAAATGTTTACGAGTAGTACTAACTAGATTGTTGGTGTTTATGCGTTTACGAGAAATTTCATTCTGTGCAGAGGTGTGTAGAATATACAGAATACGCAAAAATATACGAAATATTTAACGGATAAAACAAATCCTATAAAAATGTATATTTGCACAAGAATCTACAGTCTAGTGGCCAGCAGTGATACGTGGACCTTCGTGAATTTTCACTGGACTGATCGTGCAACTCTGCTAATGTTAGAATTAAAGTAAAGCTAGTCTTGTGTTTCATCGCGCTGCCACCATACCAATTCAATTACGTTCATCACGTTCACCGTTTAATTTTACTACATTTAATCTTAATTTTATTCCAGCGCCGAAACCAATTAAATTTAGTATTCTCAACTTTAGTATTCTCCCTTAATTTTTTCCCAAAGATAGTGCAAATAAAATTCCCGCGCAACGACCCCACGATTGTCTAAAATATTTTGTATGTTTTTGCATATTCCGTGCAGTTTCGCACATTTAAATTTCCCATAAAAACATAAACATTCGCGGTCTCCAGATAACCCGACCATTACAGTCAGGATATCCCGTTCCGTTACCGATGAAATCCTCCGCAATGCGTAACTCGCAGCCTCTGGGCTGACACGATCCATCTCGTCCTGTATTTCGTGTGGCTTTAATTTCAATCGCGAGCAGATTCAAAGGATAATAAATTCGAGAAAAAGGAAATTCACTGCTGGCCGTATTGTTTTTTGTAAAAAGCCGATTCCATGTCCGGGACCGGAGAATCTAGATGGCTAACTGGCGGCCCTTGCCCCTACTCTATGTCCCTGCGCTATCCCCTCCACTGCATTCAGAATTTCGCGGTCACGATACTCGTGTTAGGTATGTGCTGTAGTATATCACAGGTCATTGTTAAGTTATAACCTGTAATTGTAGTTGATATATATTTTATTATATATATTGCAGTTTATTTTATATATTATAGTTTATTTATAGTTTTATTATAGTTTATATTATTTTATAGTAATATAGTTATTAAAAAATATTTAAACTATAAATTATTTTTTATAGTTTATATTATTTTTATATTAGCTATAATATTATAGTTTATATTATAGTTTATATTGTAGTCTATTTTATATATTATAATTTATTTATATATTGTAGTTTATTTTATATTACATAGTTATTATATAGTTTATTTTATATATTTTTTAGTATATTTTTTATTATATATATTGTAGTTAATATATATTTAGTTGCGTTTAATTATACTAGATGATCTGTAACGTTTGCTGATAGTAGGAATGCATAAAAAGAAAAAAAGCATGAATATGGTAAAGCGTTTTTCTTTTTGAAAACGGAGAAAGTCGAACGAATTGCGAAACAGAGTTGATTTGAGTTCTAAGAAAGTATTGGTTAAATTGTGAAAAAGAGTTGACTGAGTTGTTAAGAAAGAGTTTCATTTGAGTTGCGACCGCGTATACTAATTGTTAATCTATGTTCACCTTGTTTAATTGTCCAATTTTTTTAATCACCAGCATTGTTATTTACATTTAATCTCTACAATACGTATACACATATATAAATAGTTTTCTTTACTGTTGTTGCTATAATATGTATACATATATATAAATAGTTTTCTTTACTGTTGTTGCTACAATATGTATACATATATATAAATAATTTTTTTTACTGTTGTTGCTAATATTAGAAAGATGGGAAAAGTAAATAATTTAAACACGGCCGCGGCGAGACGAAACGAACAGAATGTCTAATTAACTAATTTTCACGGTGAATGAACCAAAGATTGTCGATGAATTACCAATTGGTGCGACCCACGGCGAACTTCGACGCTTCGTGCGACGCTAATTCATCGCTCCCCCCCCTCACGTGTAATTCGCGTCCGCCATTACGGCTAACGCTTCAAACTCTGTGTCACCGACGATGCAAGAAATAGAGTAGGGGAAAAAGGGGAGAGAAAAGAAAAGAAAAGAAAAAAGAAAGAATGGAACCTGTTCCATTACGACCGAGTATCTTAGGTACTCCATTAAGCCCGGAATTGGAACGCGCTCGACGTAATGCTCGGCCCCGTATCGCGAACGGCCTCCGCTTGCGCTAGTGTACCGATTCCACGAATCGATAATGTTTGTGTCCTCCGGACAGGATGGAAAACGCGTGTGCACGGTATTTCGATCGAACACCGTGCGCTGCAACGACTGCGAATCGTTTTTTTTTTAGAAATCCGTGTCGTCTCGGCTGATTGAAATGCTGACGAAGAAAGATAGAAGAGGAAAGATAGAACAGGTTACAAATTACTTCCGGGACGAAATTGAAGGAACGGGCGGGTTTTAACCGAAGTCCTGTTTCGGATTACTCGATATTTCGTTGTATTTTTAAGGTCGTGTCGGATATATTGGTGTAAATAGTGTAATAAACGAGTTCGAGGTTCAATCGTTTACAATTTTTAATGTATGGACACTCGTGTATTTCTACATTAACTACACGCGTTCGCGTGTATTTAAATTCCTATGAGCGTCAGATGCATTATACTGTCGAAGTGAACGAGGTGATATGGTGCAACGACCGATGAAATCGATATTTTAATTCCTTTCTAATTACAGCAATTGGATAAATAAATTTTGCATTTTACACAATGGTTATTCTTTTCTCGCGCGAAAACCATACTTCCTGATGCAGAAATTACTTCACGACATTACAATAGCGTCGTACCTTTACAATAGCGTTTAACCCTTTAAGAACGTAAAATTTGAAAGTTTAGTATTGAACGAGGAACATGTAACAAATTTGAAACGCGAACTTCATCTTCGAACCTTTGTACTTTTGATTTCATTTATTCAATGTAATCTTGTTTGAGTCTCTAATAAGTAAAGAAATTATTTTGTTATTGAAATTATTATAATGCTCTAAACAAAACTCGAAAGGATAACGTTATTCTTTTTTGTTAATTTTTGTGCATTATGGACACGAATTTTTAATTCCTTAATAAATATATATTTCACTGTGTGATTGATTGAGAAACATTTGATTTTAATTGTAACTTTAATTTCAAGCCTTTCGTACATTTTTTTTATTACAATTTTTGACTTGACGAAAACTTCTATAAACTATCCTTCCATTGAATATAAAATACTAATGAAACTAAGAATGGATTTTTTTTTTTTTTGATATTTATCGTTTATATTACGCGAAAATGAACGAAAGAGCCTCGATAGAAGTTATTCAATTTTCTTCTTTTCATCAGTGAAATATTACACGCCCGATATATTACGTTCGTTTCAACATATAATTCAGCCCATTCCTCACAGAAGCACACACGCGTTAAAAGATACCCATTCTTCTCTATTATCTCTCGACAATAGTTTTCAATTCGCTGTCTCAATTCTAACAAAGTACAATCAAGTTCTTCGCACACTGGTTCCTTTTAACACTGGATCCATCGAATTTCTTTTCACAAGCTTCCGTCGAGATTCGTTAAATATTTCTAAAAATTCGTAGAATTTTATAATAATTCTTAAATAAAACACGTTTGCTTCTCGAGAAACTCGAACAAACACAAACGAAACTTCCATCCATCGCATATTTCAAGTCGGCGCAGCAAACAAATTATAAAACAGTGACACATTAAATAAAAATCTCAACTGTTATTTAAAAAAGTATTAAATTACTCGTGTAGGAATTCTGGACCGAGATTCCCAATTTGTAGAAGTAACAGCACCTAAATAGAAGCTTTTAACTTACGTTGTTTGAAACAAATGTTTATCAAAAAAAATCCGCGCGAACGAACTTCTCGAACGCTCATACTTGTTTACAACGCTCATACATTTTTCTCTCGATCAGCGTTCCGATGAGCGTCCAGATCGCGTAAAGTTTCGCTGGTTCGAGACACACCGCCCCGTAGAAAGCTGAGGGATAATTGGGGATTTTGCGAAATGTTGCGCGCGTGTGGCGGTTCGTTCCCCGTGACCCAGTTGCAGAAACGCGTGTGTTCACAACGTTCTGAATATTAATATCCTAAGAGCTGACGGCGTAAATAGCGGGCGTCGTGGTTTGGGAATCAGCCGCGATACGTTCAGGGACCCGAGAGGCTGGATTCGAGCCTCCGTTATCATTTATGCCAATTAAGTTCGCCCCGATGTAATGCGACGATATTAGCCTAACAAAGTGGGCCGTACTTGCTCCGCGCGTTTGTTTTCTCCCGTGCCGTTTAATGCCGCGGACGGAATATTAAAGTGGCGCTCACGGAGCGGGGGGGAAAGAAGAACATCGGAAAACGCAGTTATCGCGCATTAGTATTTAGGGGATTGCCCTCCACGGCTGTGTTCTCTCGCTGTTCTCTATTTATTATCCATGCAATCTCTCGTTTGTTACGCTGTTATCCGGTTCGTCGAGAGTAAATAATAATCGGCCGACGTGTTTGAACAGAAGTTTGCGTTGCTTCGTGAAATAACCGGCCCGGTCTAATCTAATAAGATTATGTAGTTGATCTGGTTATGTAGTATCGTTTGGCCGCAGAAAACTATATCGAGTAAGTTTACATGGTTCGAAGATTTCAATTCGAAGAGAATAAGGGGTCTTGTTATTTCTGCTTTACAAATATATGTTTTCCAATGGCTTGTTGAACGCACAGCCAGCGAACTAGTCTGCCGGTTTCAATAATTGTGTAATGCGAGAGTCGTTCTATAAATTTTCACAAAATTACGGGATTCGTTTAATTAATTTTCTGTTATTCTGGCGGTTGGTAGCTTTCTGCATGATCTTGATTGGCCAATTTGAAATTATATATCATGTTTATTACAAATTCTGTATTTTATGTTCTTCGTGACAGAGATCAACAATAAAATTGAACAATTCGAAAGTTCCTAAATTCTCGCAGCGCGCAATATTATTAAATGATAATATAAATAATATTCAAATTTAATATTCAATATTATCAGTCGGAGTTAAATCTCTTGCTTTGATGAAAAATTCAAAGCGCGAGATTGCACGTAATATGAAAAAGTGCATGAAATATTTAAAGCGTAGTGTTTTCCGTAGTATTTAGTTCGTGAAACAATTCTCCATCTATACTTTTTTAAATTAAAAAAAATATAAGTTTGCATAGAAAATTCTCTGCCTATTTATGATATAAATATGAGAAGCTGTTACGCCAAATTTAACTTAACTTAATTTAACGCAGTTTTTCGTAGCCAATATAAATATTTGAAAGCTTGAAATTACAAAAGTAATTCTTTTTTTTTTTTTTTTTTGCCTAGCGGAAATGAGAATAAAAATGAAACTTTTAATGATGGAATTTAGTTTGAATTTACGATTTTACGTTCTGTACTCAGCAATCTACCCTTAGTTTTGTGCATGTAATCTTTAAGAGAAATTTCAGTTGAAATTAAACCTTGGTACTTCATTAAATATTGTCTTAGCGCTGTGCTTGAGGCAAAACATTGCATGTTATATACAACTTGTATTTAGTAATTTACTTTCTTCCATCCTGTAATTTGAACGTAGAATTATAATTGAAATGAAGTTTCCGAGCAAGTGCAGACTTGTTCATTTGGCATTGCGTTTAAAGCAAAAATACTCTTTTCTGTTTCGTGTATATGATTCGAAAGTAACCTTATATCAAGCCATAGCTTTACTATTATTTTTATTTATAAAATAGATAAAATTATATACATTATTTACATAATTATTTATAAAATAAGTTACCTAAATTATCTGTATAAAATATATAAAATTTTCGCTAGAAATATATCATAGAACACGTGTCATTAGCTCCAAAAATTACAGGCAATCTCTAAACTTAACCTATCAGATACAAACCAATCATAACTACCAAAATCTGTTCCATATAAAAATAGAAAATTTTAGCTACTATTATTTGAACATATAAAATGTACTAAATTTATATAAAATTTTCGATAGGAACATTCGCAGAACACGTGTTATTAATTCCAAAAATCATCATCACGTATAAACCATTACAATCATAACTGTAAACAGCTAAAAATCTATCTCTCGTATGTAATTTGAAAGTTACCTCGCATCGATAAAATGTACTAAATTTATACTAAAATATACGAAAATATGAAATAAAATACACTAGAATATAAAATAAAAAAAATACCAAAATACAAAACAAAATATACTAAAATATATAAAATTTGCGACAGAGGACACGGGTGGTTAATTCCGAAAATTACAGCCAGCTTCTGGACTTAATAACACCTGAATAGCATAAGTAGCCTAAAATCCAGCCTGAACACACTGTTTACTTACCCAGTTTACCTTGATTTACAATCCGTATCCGCGAGTAGACGACGCGACGGTCGAGACATGAAGAATTAAGGGATGAAAATTAAGAGAACCGGCCGGGTAACGTATTGACGGTGGTGATTGTAGCCGATCATAATTGTTCCCCGGAGGAACTGGCTTGTATCTCGCGGGGCTCGTTAACGCTCGTAAGCCGTGAGTTAGTATCGGCCAGGCCGGAGATAAAGGGGGAGGGGGGAGAGAGTTAGTTGGCAAAGCGGCGCCGCGCCGACCGGATTATCCCAAGTTGGTTGAAAGCAATAGGGCTTGGTTAACCGTGACACGGACGCGTACAGCGGCATATTTCGATGTTCGCGCGTACTTTACGTAATTACCAACTATTCATAGCCGGTCGATTATCCCGGCTGTGTTCTCGATTACGTCCTACTGCTACGGAGCAATTTGCCTCGAGGCGGCAAACGGGGGGAGACTCGCGCGACGAGAGAGATCAGACCTGCGAATTAATTCGAATCTCTCTCTCTCTCTCTCTCTCTCTTACACCTCTTCTCCCCCTTGTATCCATGAATACCTGTTAATTACGAATCACCGAGAGAAACTTTCCGCTTACCTGTGCTTTCACGACCAAAGAACACGTTCTAAGTACTCGAGAATTTTACTCGTCGCGCCGAACGATGTTCTTGTATCCTCCCCTGTTCGAAACATTCGCAACTACCATGGCTCGGGTTGTTAACAGGATATTCTCCGTCGACTAATTTGAATTAAAGAAGAGTTGCGCGCGAAATTTATATATGTATGTATACATACATATATGCGGATTATTCGGATTAAATCCGGGGACAGTTGGAGATCCCTGTGACCAATTCAACCACGATATTCACCGCGTCGACGCGATATCATGTTCCACGATAAGCGACATTGTTCCCAAGACGTATGCGAGAGGCTAGATCTCGTCCCTCCCCTAGAATCTTCACCCCGATTCGTTTATCGAGGCTGTTTATACGACGCGTATCGTAGCCGCGAAGTTTGTCCAACGAAAGATAAGCGTATCGATGCTTCTCATCTTTCCGACTATCAATCCACATCCGTCCACCGACGCTCTTCAAACCACCGGAGCCACCCCCTCGTATCTTGGCCTCCTTCCAACTTTTCACTCGCCATTTTTCTCGCACGATCTGTCTCTGAACGGGTGTCGCCCCGGTCAAGAAGGAACCCCCCTGTCGGTGTTTGCTTTTGATCGAGCAACTTCCGGTCGATTCGAGCAAAGCGATGCGCACAACCAGAAAATAAAATAAAAAAAGAAAAAAAAAAAGAAAAGGGAATAGCCTCGGAAAATATTTTTCCCTCGACCGCGCGTGATACCGGACGAGATCTTTTGTTCCCGGCGAAGTGTTCTCGCTCCAAACCCCTGATCCTCTCTGGAGATTCCAGCGAGGAGAAAGAAAACGCGCGCATTCTCACAGCGCGTGGCTGTGTACCGGCTGTTTCACGCAACTTGGACAAAATGCAGGTTTCGGACGGAACAAAATTTCATACCCACCCAGCACCTACTACATGAATGCAGAAAATACCGAAGCATAAGAAGTAAATATGGATTACCAAAACACCGCTCTAACAGAAACAACAAAAAAACGTTATCAACTACCTAAAGGAGAGCCAACTACTAGACCAGTTATAAAGAGTCAGTTTTGACACGTCGCTAAAGACCTCGTAGTCGATGCCCCCATTTAAAAAAAAAAAAAGAAAATTTCATACCGGGATAAATCACGGTGGTTTTCGAGTGTGATGTTACGTGCATACACCGGGTGTACGTTTCGTATTTTATCGACAAAATTTTACAAGTTTAATTTACGAGCGAGAACAAGCAGAAGATGTACAAGATTATGGCACAACAAAGAGCCAAGCTTTCATTTACACATTTGACAAAGGAGTCAATGAAATTTGTAAAAAAAATACAGAGTCTATAAAATTTCCACGAAAAATTACGAATCGATCATTTTCACCCTTTTCGTACGCGCTCTGAGTTGGGTCCCATTTAATTTTACCTCGTAAAATTTTCTCCAATGAAAACGCACATGCAGTCTATGAAATTTTCCACGGAAAATTACGAATTAATCACATCGATCGCTCTGCGCGCGTACAGTTGGACTGGATTCTGTTAAATTTTTGTGCTCCATCTCCTAAAAAAAGACCTCGTAAAATTCCACAGTCTATAAAATCTCCACGAGAAATAACGAATTTTTCAATCATCCCGACCACTCTACGCGCGTTTCATACCCCGATGCCATTTAATTTCGCCCCGTGAAAATTTTTTCCAATCTACCGTTGTCCAAGTCTCATGAAACATTCTGTACGCGCGAGCCTAAGAGGGGACAGGAAGCACGGGAGGTATTCGGAGCACGCAGCGCCGAAGTAAACAGGCGGCGATCTCGCCGTCGAAGAGAGAGAGAATCTCGACTTCGGCCCTTTTCCGAGGGGCGTGAAAGGGCTCGTTATT
The DNA here is from genome assembly GCF_011392965.1 of Frieseomelitta varia. Lineage (NCBI taxonomy): Eukaryota > Metazoa > Arthropoda > Insecta > Hymenoptera > Apidae > Frieseomelitta > Frieseomelitta varia. Next base: position 54,124 of record NW_025110054.1, on the reverse strand, counting down.
ATTTCGCCTTTTCGCAGCGACGTACGTACGTATGTACGTAAATAAGCGCGATATATTAGATTACGACGGCGGGAGAGAGTGAAAAATATCGTCAACGTCCGCGGGAGAATCTTATTTGCCACGACAATTTTCGAAGAATTTCATCGTAGCAAGAGACGACCAGGAAGAAGTCTCGAGGAGTTACGCATGACTATGTATTCTTCGTGTAATCGCGTAACGAGTAACGAAGATTTCGACGTTCGTCGAAATCCTTACGTCGAGTAAACTCCGAACGGCGTCGACGGAATTCGAATTTCCTCCGGAGAGAGGAAATCGAACGTGTCCGGGGAATTGTCCTCTATCTCGTAATCGAATGCGTTCTATCTACGCGGAGGGAAAAAGAAGGGGCAAAAGAGAGAGACAGGCGAGCGAAGGGCATGGAAGAAACTGGAATGTTCCTCGACGAAGCTCGTTCAAAGGGGATCTAAGCACGATCAGAAGGTCGTTCGTCATTTCGGGGAACTAACTCGGAAGTTCGACTCCGGGATTCCTGAGTCTATCTGCGAGGAATTAAGATTTCTCTCGGCTGTCGAATGACATTTCGTCGATATTTCGAGAAGGTGAAATGACAAATCGCGGTAGAAATGTTTTGGTCGAAGAAAATGAGATGATTGATACAGGATGGGTTAAAAATCATTTCCTAATAAAGTGAATTCGTAATTTTTTTTGTCGTAAATTTTTTTCAGTTTTAAAGTACATGGAAAATAAAATCATACTTGAACTTAAATTTAATTTAAAATTAATAAAATTAGTGTTCTTTTATATTTTGATATTTTATTAAAAAAAAAAAAAAAAATAAGTGGGAAGAAACTTTTGGCCGTTAATGATCAATGATTTATTAGGTTAAGTTAGGTTTACATCAGTCAATACAGCAGGTCATTTTCTATAAAAAAAAAAGCATTTGTTTGTCTATGTATATCCAAAAGCTATTAATCTAGAAGATACTTATTTGAATTTTACAAAATGCATCGCACGAAAGACCAGAAAGGACAAAAGTAGTGTTCTCATTGTTCTCGTCTTTTATGCACAGATTTTATAAAAAAAAAAAAATTTAACCATGCATTTTTTGCAGAGAACGATCTGCTGTGTGCCTCGATTTATAAAAAGAAAAATTACACAATTATACTTGAAATCTTTTACGCGCGTCTATCTAAAGACAAACTGACGACAAGTATATCAAGTTACTGTTCTCTCCAAACAACAAAAAAAAAAAAAGAAAAAAAAAAAAGAATGCATTCGAGACGAATAGTTTCGGAGACAATCGCGTTTATAGATTAAAATAGAAGAAAAAAAAAAAAAAAGAACACCCAGTACATGATTCTCGCAACGGCAGTCAATGACGATCGACCGCCAGCGGGAACACGAGCAATTCATCTTTCTATCGGGCGCAGCGATAGAAAGGGTCGAATCCCCCTCTCCCGGGCAGACCGATCGACGAGAAAACGTGGAACGTCGAAAAAATTCGCGAGGAAGAAAAGGTCGGGTTCGGCGGCCGATGTAAGGAGAGAGATGAAATCTCAATTCCCGGCGGAGGGCGTTGCTGATGGGTGGAAGAGGGAAGCAGAGCGGGCGCGCAAGAAGCCGAAAGAGGACCACGGGAACCTCCTTTCCGTTCGCCGCCACTATTTCAAACTCTGGCGGAAACGTAAGAATTTATAACTGGTGACACGTTATGGGCTTCTCCTCGCCTTCCTCCCCTCGCGAAACCCGGCCGAAGATTTATTTCCCGCGGCCGCTTTTTCATACACTGCCGACGCTTTCCAACCGGTCGGAAAAGCCAGTGCCACCGTCGCCGCGACTTTCTTTTTCGTCGGCAGGTGGAGAAGAGGCGGGCGTGGAAACTGCATTTCGCCGCTCTAGACAAACGCGAAACACCCTCGCGAAAATATTTCTATCGCGGTTTTTCTTTTCTTTTCTTTTTTTTCCGTCTGTGTGTGCGTGTGTGTGTGTGTGTGTTCGTTGAAAAAAGTTCTTAGCACGATCGGCACGGTCCCGAAGATTCGGTGTATATATTATATTATACATGAACTCGCGGAGAAGAATCTTTCATGAATATTTCACGAAGCATTTTTCAATTTTGTGTCGATTGAAATAAATCGTGGACGAAAAGCACAAACGTGTAATTATGGCTGCTGTAGTGAAAGTGTATGGGAACTTTTCGTGAATATAGACAGTTTGAAATCTTATTAACATCGTGGCGAGATGTGTGACCAGATGATTTCAAATATATTGTATTTAATACAAGTATATATTGTTGTATTGTATATATAAATTATATTTGTATTGTATATATAAATTATATTATAATAATAATATATATAATGATATTATATTATATATATATTTAATAAATCAATATATATGGAACGAAAAGTTTTTGTTTGGTTTCAAATATATTGTATTTAATACAAGTATATATTGTTGTATTATATATATAAATTATATTTAATAATATTATAATAATATATATATATATAATGATATTATATTATATATATATTTATTTACTTAATAAATCAAGATATATGGAACGAAAAGTTTTTGTTTGATTTCAATTATATTGTATTTAATACAAGTATATATTGTTGTATTGTATATATAAATTATATTTGATAATATTATAATAATAATATATATAATGATATTATATTATATATATACTTAATAAATCAAGATATATGGAACGAAAAGTTTTTGTTTGGTTTCAAATATATTGTATTTAATACAAGTATATATTGTTGTATTATATATATAAATTATATTTAATAATATTATAATAATATATATATATATAATGATATTATATTATATATATATTTATTTACTTAATAAATCAAGATATATGGAACGAAAAGTTTTTGTTTGATTTCAATTATATTGTATTTAATACAAGTATATATTGTTGTATTGTATATATAAATTATATTTGATAATATTATAATAATAATATATATAATGATATTATATTATATATATACTTAATAAATCAAGATATATGGAACGAAAAGTTTTTGTTTGGTTTCAAATATATTGTATTTAATACAAGTATATATTGTTGTATTATATATATAAATTATATTTAATAATATTATAATAATAATATATATAATGTAATATATTATAATATAACATATATAATTTTATTTAATACAGGCATATATTTCACGATCAAGAAAGTATTTAAAAGTCTTGATATTCGTTCAACGAAATCATCTTTTAACACTTGTTATACGCTTGAAACGGCTGTATCTTGCAGTTTAAAGTTCTACCAACGTGACGATGAAATTAATAAAATTTGGAGAAGCGTTCGAAGATTCGTTTGCGAGTCTGTGCACGAAAGATTCGACGAAAGAAATGAAACTGAAAGGAAGGATCAAACGAAAGGGACGTGAAATACAAAGGGACGCTCGTAATTAATAAACGACAATGAATATTCCGACGAGCACGCAATCGTTCTCAAGCGCGTCAAAGCGTTTCACCCTTGAAACACCGGAGACTCGACGCAATTTTCGCAAGAGGGCGCACTTTTACGACACTTTCGTCCTCGCGCACTTGTCAAAGTCCGAAAGAGTTTCGCGGTTTTATTAATCCCGCCGTGTACCCGGGTATCGTAATTTGACTTATTATATCTGTCGTCTCTCGAGGAATCGTTTCAACCTAAACGACTCGCCGCTGAAGGGGTTCGCGTTTGTCGTCACTTGCGAAAAACTCGCGCGGCGAACAATTTTCGACGAGAACTCCGAGTACTTTGTCGACGCATTTAAAACAGAGAAACTTCGGAGTCGCGTCGTTAGTTGTATTAAAAAATTTCAAAGGGTCGCGGAACGCGCGTTAGTTTGGAGAATATCAAAGCGGTGTCTGACCATACGCTGTCCTCTACTACTACTACTTAACTACGCAGCCGCAGCCACCGTGTTACTCGCATTTCAAAGTAGCAACGTTCCATTCTTTTCAAAATTATCTCAATAGAATAGAAAACTTAAATCTTACGTTCTCCCCTATATGCTCCCTTAGGTTTTCATCTTTTCGAAAAAATAATCAAAAATCACCTTTCAAAACGTTCAACACAAACTGTGTAAAAATCCGACAAACTATGTAACATTTCAATGATATTCACATTCAGTAACATTCAGTCGCGTCGATATAATTTTTTTCTCCACCTCCCGTTGCGAAAGTTTGCGTGGCGAAACGAACTCGCGAAATACGAGCAGGACAATCGTACGTAACGTAGCTGCAACGAAGGAAAAATTTGTGGAATCCGCAGAATGTTGATCCATTTCGTTGCATGCTACGGTTCGTAAAGAGGGAAACATATGTGTTCCGCGGAGTTGAGGCTCCGAAGCCGTGGAAATCGGAATAGCAAGCCGGCGTGTATCCGCAGGAGCTTTTTATCGTTCAGTTGCAGCTGCACCGCTCGCAACGCCGGAACAAACTGTTAAAAGTTTCGCTTCGTTCCGAAACCGGCAACCAGCAAGCCCCCGACTGGTAAACACTATTCTATTCTCTGCCGAGTCGTTATTTTGCTTTTCCACCGTATCGATTAATCCGATCCCAGTCGCCCGCGATTCGACGAACGAAAATGAAACGGCCGTTTCCGTTTCCGTTTCCATTAACTGCGTTTAATTATTACCTCGTGAATTTCTTACTATGTTTGGCGGATGTTTGGTTAAAATTTGGACCTTCTTGCTAAGTATTTTTATCCATTGGCTGGCATCGCTTTGAATCACTTGGTTCTCAAATTTTTTAAAAAAATTTGTAAAACTATCGAAAATTAATAACTACGAAGTTAAATTTCAACAATTTGTTACTGCAGCCATTTATGATTATTCAACGATATATTATTTATTCGAGGATCGTAACTATAAAATTATTTATTTATTTGTTTATACATTTTTCGTGGGCAAAGAAAAATACCCATTAGTACGAAAAGTGATACAATTATAAAAATTTTTTAAATGTTACGAGGTATGAGACTGAGCGAAAAATTACGAGGAGGATACTAAGTAAGCGTTTGAAAGATGGAAATGAATGGTTAAAAACATCGATCAAACAATGTGCGTTATTAGCGTTAATAAATATACGATTATACGGGTTACAGAAGTCATAATATGTTCGATGGTGTTCAATGTGAAACAATTCAGAATGACGTAGTGATCTGGAAGGAACATTCTAAGTTCAAATATATTGACAAAGACCAAATCAGCTATTTCCCTGCGATGTTCAAGTGTGGTCGAATTTAATTTAATTAGAACGTAATTGTACTCGTAATTATGAGAATATCTAAGAACAGGATCACAGTCAGAAATAAAAATTGTATTTCCATAAAGGAAAGTTTCTAACAGACGATGTATACAGCTCCTAAACGATCGAAATTTAATTATCACAGTCAGTCGACGAATGAGGGAATTATGGTAAAATTTACTCCTTACTCATCGTGCTAGCCTGTCGACATTATCGAGCCGAAAATGAAAAACTTGGAAAGCCAAGCCTTCTAATATCAACGAATGCCTGAGATTCGGCCGGAGTTTTAAATCCGATCGGATCCGGGATAATCCCGATTCGCGGGAAATTTCTACAGAAGCGAAAAAATTTCGCGTGATCCGCTCGATCGAAAAATATACCCATGCCACGAAGTGTGTGAATTTTACTTGTCAATCGAACGCCTCGAAACGGCCGATTTGTCACCGATCCCACCGATGTCTTTGACTCCGCAGATGGATCGATGTCAAACCCTGAAAATTAACAAGGTTTTGTCGAACTACTCGTGTATCGTAACTATAATGAGCACGAAGAGCACTTCATGCCCTCGATCGAACCAATTACCAGAACACCTGAAATACTTCACTTGAAATAATAATAACCTCATTAGGAATTATGATCATCAACCGGTTTGGCTCGCTGAATCTCATTACGGATGCTAAGGTGTATCTCTTTCAGTATTTGATCGGCATTCAGCATTTGCCAACCACTTTTATCATTAATTTCATCTTCTAATTAACGAGAATATTATACAGTATTTTATATTTGTATTTTTCTTTTTCGCTCTTGCTGAAGATTGACAAGAGCCAGGTATTTCATTATTTCTTTTCACGATCTTCTTATCGATTCGTTTGCTCAGAGTATCAAAGTATAATTCCTTCTATTTCTATTCTACTTATTTTATGGAGGGGAGGATGATTATCGAATTCCATTTACAAATATTAAAATTCGACTTTCCTCGCGGTATTTAATCAGCACTCATCCGGTATCGATTAGCACTTCTACTACTAATTTCACCTTCTCTCCATTTCGATCTATTTGACTTCACGAACTTCATTTGCAAATATCAAGGTCTAATTCATTCGAGCATTTAATCAACACTCACCGCCTACCGACTACTTATGCAACTAATTTCACCTTGCATAAATCCCCTTATTACTGGAATATGAAAATTTTCGAATATTTAATTAACACGAACCTCTTTTGGCCGACAATATCAATTGTCAGTTTCACCGTCTCTCCAATTCGTTTCCAATTAGCTTCGTTTGCATGTATCAAGATCTAATTCATTCATTTCTGTTATTAAATTTACCTATATGTTACTGAAAAGAAATAAGAAAATCTAATCTTCCCGAGTATTCCATTAAAAACCGATCCTTTTTATTGACAGTAGACAATTTCTCTTGCATCCGTTCAGTTTGAATTCAGTTTCATGAACTTCATTTCGTTTGCAAATATCAAGATTTGATTCATTCATTTTTATTATTAACTTTATCTACATAGGTATTCTTGAAACGAAACACAAAAGTCTAACCTCTTTCAACATTTCAATATCATTGTTTTCGATCGATATGCGACGATTTTTATTGCTAATTTCAATCGGCTATCCTTTTAATTCGGCCTAATTACCTCCGTAAATTTCGTTACCAAGATTATTTACATTATTAATTTTATTCGTGTATGTATTTTTAAAACGAAATACGAAAGTCTAATCTCTTCGAACATTTCAACCCTAATGTTTTCGATCGATATTCGACGATTTTTATTGCTAATTTCACTATCCCTTCAATTCGGCCTAATTACCTCCGTAAATTTCGTTTCCAAGATTATTTACATTATTAATTTTATTCGTGTATGTATGTTTAAAACGAAATACGAAAGTCTAATCTCTTCAAACATTTCAACCCTAATGTTTTCGATTGATATTCGACGATTTTTATTGTTAATTTCACTATCCCTTCAATTCGGTTTAATTACCTCCGTAAATTTCGTTTCCAAGATTATTTCCATTATTAATTTTATCCGTGTATGTATTTTTGAAACGAAATACGAAAGTCTAATCTCTTCGAACATTTCAACCCTAATGTTTTCGATCGATATTCGACGATTTTTATTGCTAATTTCACTATCCCTTCAATTCGGCCTAATTACCTCCGTAAATTTCGTTTCCAAGATTATTTCCATTATTAATTTTATCCGTGTATGTATTTTTGAAAGGAAATACGAAAGTCTAATCTCTTCAAACATTTCAATCCTAATGTTTTCGATCGATATTCGACGATTTTTATTGCTAATTTCACTATCCCTTCAATTCGGCCTAATTACCTCCGTAAATTTCGTTTCCAAGATTATTTACATTATTAATTTTATTCGTGTATGTATTTTTGAAACGAAATACGAAAGTCTAATCTCTTCAAACATTTCAACCCTAATGTTTTCGATTGATATTCGACGATTTTTATTGTTAATTTCACTATCCCTTCAATTCGGTTTAATTACCTCCGTAAATTTCGTTTCCAAGATTATTTCCATTATTAATTTTATCCGTGTATGTATTTTTGAAACGAAATACGAAAGTCTAATCTCTTCGAACATTTCAACCCTAATGTTTTCGATCGATATTCGACGATTTCTATTGCTAATTTCCCTATCCTTTCAATTCGGTCTAATTACTTCCGTAAATTTCGTTTCCAAGTTTATTTTCATTATTAATTTTACCGATGTATTCTTGAAACGGACTACGAAAATCAAATTCGAACGTTTCGACGCCAATCTTCTGGACCGATAGCCGACGATTTCTATTGCCGATTTCAACTTCTTCCCAATCGTGTCTGACCGGAACGAAGTTTGGTCATTTTTTCCCCCCTGAGGACGCTCTGGTGTCGTGGCTTATCCATTGACCGTATCACCATTTCCGGCTCTGTCCGAGCGACAGGTCGGCAGTCTCCCTCGACGTTGGTTTGTCACGCTTGTCCGATTATCGACGGATTAACCAGCGGCTCGCACGGTGGTCGGTGGCGATGCAAGCGATGCGGTCGGCCACCTACACTCGACGTGCCCCGTCACAGCGTGAAACAAGACCGGGGAAGAGGGTGGTCTGTCGATCATCGGTAATTATAAAATCGTGATAATCAACCGAACGATCGCTACTTCAATTACACGTTTGGCCGTTTAGCCGCGGCCGCCGACCCGCGCGGTTCTTTCCGGAACTTGGTTGGGAATCGGTTGGAAAACCGCTGGAAAGGGAGGACGAGAGAATTCGCTGGAAAATTTCATTTGGCAATCGAAACGCTGATTAAATCACGCGATCGACTTTTCATCGGGTCATCCCGCCGGGCTATTTTCTGCCTTCTAGCCGCCGTAGGAGAAAGCCTCAAGACCGTGTTAGACGGACGGATCGGCAGCCGTTTTTCTACCGGCCACGGCCAGAAATCGTGTTACGCCCGCGCCGATGTCTGCCTTATGAACGGCAGTATCGATATCGATAACAGGATAATCGAATTCCTCCGCTCTGTCGAGCTCTCTGCTCGCGTCCTTAAACGAAATCCTCCTCCGACCGTCGTCGTCGGTTTAAACGCTCTGCCGAGGAGAGAGAGAGAGATGCTGCCCGAATTGATTAGCCGGCGTAGCGAAATTGATCAACGATGCGCGGGGCCTCGAAGGAAGGTAATCCGCAGTTTGTTCACTGTGAAACGCGGGAACGCTAACGCGATAATCCGAAGAAGTATCGATCGTTCGCTCGCCCAGCGCGAACAACGAGTTAAAGTATCATCGAGCCAATATATAGGGTGTCCATAAAGTCTGTTTACGATTTCAAAAATTTATTACAAAGGCACGTGAAAGGACAGATAAGTGGAAATTATTACGAAACGAGACGTATATATTTAAGTTTTTTTTCTGTTTCATTTAATACACCTCTATGGTTTCATTTAATACACCGCCATATTATAAATTTCTTTCTTCAGCTTCAATATTCACTTTAATATTCGCGAGTAACAAAATTTCTGGGTTGCACGTGTATTAACGCTTTTGGAAATTCTCTCAAAGTATTTAACATTTCCAATTTTGAAACAAGCTAGAACAAATCAAAACTTGTGTGAGCAGAGGTGTACATGAACACGTATCACGCCGTGTTACTAGTTATAGCTATACACGCGAACACGTACGGCCGTGTATCAAAAGTTACTAGTTATTGAAGTTTGGGTTGGGTTCATTCACTTCATTATGTATGTACACATGATCACAAAGACCTGTCATACCAGAGTCTTTTTATATATTATACAGACTAAAGAATGATTCATTAATTAAATGATTAATTAGATATTTAAATATTTAAATTAATTAAATATTATAAAGAATAATCTTTTAGCGTATGCCTGTTAATTTAGATTAATCTAAACGAGTGTCATCATTTTAGTGTGATACTGAACGAAGCCATAATGACCGGAAACACGATAAGGGGAAAACATGTTTCTGGAATAGCTGACATTTCTCCCACCCTGATACCAAAAATCCCACTGTTTTTACCCATTTGCGTTGGCAACTGATTGCGGACCACAACGAGTGACCGGAGTCGTACACAGCAATTTGTCGCTTTCTTTTTGAATTTGTCGGCACGACATCGCCGGACAGAAGTTATTGAGAAGTAATAAATTTATTATTATATTCGTTTTGCCGTATTTTGTTTTACTCAAATATACTTAAAACTGAGAAAATATTGCAAAATTTTGGAGCAAAAGATTCTCGACGTGCGCGTAATTCAGTCCAGCGTAAGAGGTTAAAGCGGACTGAAATCACTATCAAATCGAGGACAATCGCACTGGCTGAAAGAGAGGCTCGCGGAGTTACCTTGGTGAACGTTAGGGTGGCGATCGGTGGCAGACGAGGTAGATTCGGATAATAAAAGCTTCCCGCTGGGTGTGCCGGGTATCGTGACGTGATCCTATAGGCGATTCCTTGGGGCTGCGTCGGCCAGTTGGCAGCCGTGAATGTGAACCCGTTATCGGTCCCACCGTCCAGCGGATCCAGCTGAGGAGAAAAGAGAGACGAATATAGACGGTGTAGAGGGATCTTTCAATAGGCCTCCGTTGGATTTTTAATGAGATGGCACGGGTATAGCCGAAGCTATCTCGATCGAAAATGGAACGCGACCTATATATTTCTCTTTTGCCGATCGCCTGCCGGATCCTTTTTTCTCATCTCCTCTAGTGAATCCTTTGCCAACCGAACTTTTGCCTACCCTTTTGCCGCTTTAATGAACGAAATAACATACGGCTAATACCGTCTGTATCCGAATGGTGAAAGAAGTTTTCTTTTTTTCCACCCATCCACCCCCTTTTTCTTTCTTCTTCTATAAAAGCTAGGTCAGCTTTTGTCGAACTGGACCAGCGCGAGGATGAATAACGAGATTTTCCACCGGGACGTCGATCTAATTTTCCATATGTACGCGCGCGGCCTAATTCGTTATTAAAGCGCGCTTTCCGATTGAAATTGGTTAGCTGACCGTTGCTGCGGAGAAAGCCAATCGAGCACGCGTATATTTCTGGGGGCGCACGCGAGGAAATGTGTGTGTGCGTGTGTGTGTGTATCGAAATCAATGATCTCTCGTCGACGATAATTACCTCGACGGTCACCGTGTCGACCCAGTTCCCCTCGACGCACAGCTGGAAGGAATCGACCCCCACGAACCAGTCGGGACTTGGATTGATGCGCGCCATGATGCTTATCAGAGTGTGATTCCCATCGAGGAACGCTCTCGCGATACTGGTCCCCTCTCCTTGCGGCACCGGTGGCCCGGTGAACGAGTGTAAGCTGTTCGGCGAGTCACCGTCTGCGTCCATTCCGTCCGTTCTTCCGGTCTCCACGTACAGCCTCACCCCGCTCGACAGCCTCTCCCCTAATCTGTACAGCGTGTAGGTGGAGTCGTGCGTCCGACCTGCGACAGAGAGTGCCAAAGAGTTTTTAACGTTTGATGCTCGTTAGCTCGTCGTACCAAGTCTCTGCAATGCCAGAGAGTTCAAACATAATCGCCCGCTTCCGCGTTATCGCGCACTTGCACCAGCCGGTTGCAGCCGATCGTACAGTTATAAAAGGCTTCTTTGATCAACGTCAGAGTTAATTAACGAACATAAACACGGGATACGCGTGTCGTTGATTCGTGTAAAGGACGGTTGGTAATTAAACGCCTGTCGTTCTTAATGCGAAAACATCGATGGCTATTTTTCTTTTTTTTCTTTTTTCTTTTCTTTGGAAGGGGTTTTTTTTTATGTGGGGGAGGGATTTTTTTTATGAAACACAGTAGCCGGCGCGTGGACGGTTATGGAGATCGTTAACAGCCATCCCGACTGCCGAGATGGTCAAATATATACGCGAGACAGCGAATTTATGGCCAATGGACGCGATCCTCGACACGGTCGTGCTCGTCTCCGACGTATTTAGAAATTCTGTTGTTGGCTTTGCAACTGATGGCTGCGCGAAAAACAGATAAAAGTGAAATATTAAAGAATGTTGGAGAATAACATATAAAAGCGAGATATTGAAATATGTTTTAACCTTTTTTTTTAACCAGTTCTTGCAACAGCGGTAATTAGATTATAATAATAATTTTTGAAATTTGAAATCTAGAATTCTGAAAGTTTAATATTAAACGAGGAGGGACGAAGAATTAAGAATGAATTCACCTTTGAACGTACACTTTTTGACATATTTATTCGTTTATTCAGATGTTATAATACGTAATCGGAACCTCTGATAAGTAAACCAGTATAAACCAGTATTATTGATTATGAAATTATACTCTCGTACGCTTTTATTATAATTATACGCCCCTGCGCTGGCAAACTGATTTACGGACCGTAATTCGTTGCTTTCTTTTTCAACTCGGGGCTGGAATAATATCACTGGATAAAAATTATTTAGAAGTAATAAATTCATTGTTTATTTTGCTGGGTTATATTTAAATATATTTAAAAACTGAGAAAACATTGCAATTTTAGAACAAAAAATTCTCAACGTGCGTGACACTTCATTCCAGCGCAAAAGGTTAAAGAGTCAATAGATTTATCAATCACAAAGTTCAAGAAATTAGACTAGTTGCAACGTGAGCAAATAATATGCCAGTTTATAATTATTATAATTATTATAATATGTAATTCACTTTCGTTATTTATATTTATTCTGTATTTATATTTCGATAAAATAATTTTTGTGCTCAACGTATGTATAATTCGAATCTAAATTTTCACGATGTAAAATAATATTTAAGCAGAAATTAAATTTCACTCACTTTCAAAGAAAGAAACGATACGAAATAGTGATTAATAAATATAAAGTACAATATTCGAATCATAATACGCACGCTGCTAATTCAAAAGTATATGTACTTTTCCTCATTCTTCATACATACTTGAAAAATATGAAATTTGTATATTCTAGTTTGCTCGGTAACATAATTTTATTTATAAATTAATTACATCAAATATGTCACTCGTAATAATTTCACTTTTTCTTCTTATTTGTTCATCGTGTATTTATGTAATCCTGCCCGCGAGCTGCTTTATGTTTATTTTATTAAAATTCTATGTAATTTTTTACGAATCCCACAACTTCTTCAAACACTTGAAAACTACGAAAGCCTTCAAGTTTAACCGTAGACATAAAATTGACACTTAATTTTATGCCCCGAATAAATATTTACTCATTATACTACATTACACTATATTATATGATACTATTATTACAGGGGATTCGAACAATTAATTTTCGTTCAATTAAATACTATCAGAATATAAGTGCTATATAAGTACTATAAGAATATATAACACAAAAAGAATTTCCCCTTCCCCAAACTTCGTTTAAAATTAAGAATATAAATTACGTGTCACAGATTCCATAATGTGATGTGCTTCTGTGCAGCATACACGTGTTATTTGCATATTGTAGAAATCGGGGAAACTCGTGGTTGTGTCTCTCCGTTACAAAAATAACGAGAGCTGTGTGTGTTTGTGGAAAGTTTCGCCGCGCTTTTATATTTCCGTTCGAAAAAAACGAGAAAAATAACGAGACGGGAGAAAGCTGGAAAGGGGATCCTTTTTTTCACGTGGTGCCTCTCGTCGCCGCGAGTTCCCTCTCATTGATCGACGCCGATAAAAATTCCCCGGCGCGAGTCCGTGCTCGACACGTGGCACGAAATAAGATAAGAACATATCGTAAAGCATAATAAAATATAAAAGCCGTGCTCGGCACGCCGGGCACGTAGCTTCTTTGCGGAACTCGTGCGCGAAAACAGGAAGGCGTTTCTCATCTCGGGTCGAGCCGAGAGGCGTTCGCTATAAGTTCTCGTTTCACCGAGGATTCGACAACACACAGGTAGAAATAGGATTCCTAGAATACGCAGGATGACTCCTTTATCAAAAGGTGTTCAGCATATTTTTTCTGGAGAGAATTTGGCCGCGGCGTTGAATATTTTCGCCAATTGTTCGCAGCCACGGACTATTTTCGTTCTGTTGTTTTATTCCAGTTCTCTCGCAATTATTTTTAGTCGAGTCGTATTTGTCGATTGGGAAATTTTCGGAAAGGGGTGGGGGAAAAAAAAAAGGTTGTAATGAAGATAGTTTGTAGCGAAAATATTTTTAAAATTTCCTTCTTGGGTGAAGTGAAAATAACATTGAAATATTTAATAGAAATATATATATTCTAATAGAAATATTTGTTAGAACTTCGACAATGTGAGATTATAGTTCACCAAATATTTACTAGTGTTGAATATTTATTTATTATTTTTGTCTTTTATTTTCTCATGTACTTGCAATTCTGAGTTTTCTTATAAAAAATAATGTATATTAATGTAACGCGTTATATTTAGCGTGTGATAAAAATGTAACAATTGAATGTGCAAATTCAAATTTTTGTGAATATAATTAAAAAGATGAGAGCTATAGAAAAAAATTGCTTTACCTACGTATAATCTACTCTGTTTTGAATTTTTTTATACGTTTTCGCTTGTCAATTTTCCATAAATGGAAAAGTTGTAATGAGGATAGTTTGTAGCGAAAATATTTTTAAAATAACCTTCTTGGGTGAAGTGAAAATAACATTGAAATATTTAATAGAAATATATATATATATATTTAATAGAATATAATAGAAATATTTATTAGAATTTCGACAATATGAGATTATAGTTCACCAAATATTTACTAGTGTTGAATATTTATTTATTATTTTTGTCTTTTATCTTCTTACGTACTTGCAATTCTGAGTTTTCTTGTATATTTAGCGTGTGATAAAAATGTAACAAATGACTGTGCAAATTCAAATTTTTGTGAATCTAATTAAAAAGATGAAAGCTATATAAAAAAGCTGCTTTACCTACGTATAATCTACTCTGCTTTGAATTTTTCATTGACTTTGATTTTTCGCTTGTCAATATTCCACAAATGCGTAACTATACCTCAAATATTTATACATAGAAGTTTCTCTTCGGCTGCTGATTTTTCTTCTGAACCAACAGGGTTCAGCTCCCTTGAAACAATAAAGCTTCAACGCTATTTCCGAGGCTTTACGTTTCGAAGATCCCCAAAAGCACTTGCACGTGCACGCGGCTAGAGAGCGTCGGTTGACCAATATTCCGAGACGCCATTCTGAACAAATGTTCTGCGTAACGTGGTGGAAATAAAGCGTTGAAGAACGTCGTTTATCTGCAAGTGGGAAGCCGTTTGCACGTTCGCTGATACGTCGCTGGTGATAGATTAAACTTTCGAGAGACTTCTCTCGCCGCTCTCGCGAGAATTATCAGCGCGAATCGTTCAAACTTTAACGATCACCGCGGGGAGGATATTTTTTAAAGGTGGAGACAGTAAGGCGAGTTCTCGTTGATCCCGTGTGTACACGTAGCGAACTTGAAATCCTACGTCCTCCACCCTCTCCTCCTTTATGGTTATACTAGCGACAGTAAGGGTTGAACTTGGAACGTCTCTCAACTGCCAGTTGAACGTCGAAGGATTAACGTCATCGTTCTGTTCAACTTCGTCTTATTTCCAAGTGCCGGAGGTTTAATTGAGACGGAGTTGGAGAACGAACAACGTCGAAACACCGCGTTGTTTCGTCAATGGTATCATTAAAACTCGTACCCGCGGGAGGCAGCGCCCTTAATGGAATATAATTTTTCAGCCCGAAGAACTTTCGATTACAAGCGTTCGTAATTCAATCCCTCCGACTG
Source organism: Frieseomelitta varia (assembly GCF_011392965.1). Taxonomy (NCBI): domain Eukaryota; kingdom Metazoa; phylum Arthropoda; class Insecta; order Hymenoptera; family Apidae; genus Frieseomelitta; species Frieseomelitta varia. The sequence goes on along the minus strand of NW_025110054.1, from coordinate 38,607 downwards.
GCAAACTTCGCGGCGTCGACGATTCCCAGTCGCAAAGAGGATTAACGAAATCTTGATGTAAGGGGCTGAGGAACAGAAATTTCAGAGAATTACTAGGTAACTCCTGGAGGTGAAATCTCTCGTTCGTGGAAGGCGTTACCGCTTCGTTGGAATATGCTCGTCAGAATCATTCGTGTTATAATAAATATGACATTGTTAACTTTTACGAACGCAGTGTGTGTCGGATCGGTTAACAAGATCTTTAAATTGACAATTGACCGAGCATCGATGTTAATGATTTTCGAATGTTATTGGTATAGATACGTGTAACACGTGGATGAACTCTGCATTAAATGATGTTGGAGATGATATTTGAATATTGTTAACAAATGTACAATGAATGTGACAATTTGGATGGTCTTGGTAGTAAATAATGTTAGAAATGTATCATTGTTAATAAATATCTAAGAAGTATATCAATATTAAATGTTGTTAGATGTTAGAGATGGCTTGAATATTGTTAAATTAAATAATCTCAGTATTAAATGATATTAAAGATGATATTTGAATATTATTGATACATATATAATAATAATATGACAATTAAATGATCTCAGTATTAAATGTTGTTAGAGATTGAACATTAGTTGAACATTGTTAACAAACTTCCAATAAGTATGACAATTGGATAAATCTCAATCTTAAATGATGTTTGAGATGATTTTTAAATATCGTTATAGTCTCAGTATCAACTGTTATCAGAGAAGATTTTTGAAACGTGTAATAAATATGACAATTAAGTTGATCACAATATCAACTGATACGTCACAGATGATCTTAGACAGGAAAATTATTTGCACTAAATACGTCCTCTTAAATGTTAAAGAAAAAAAAAAAAAAATATTATTCATGAATATTCGGTCACTGATCGATTTGTAGCAACCGTATTTGAACTTAATAAATGAGAGTTTAGTATAGGTATATCCAAGTGGAGGTCTAATGCGGAAGTACACACGTGAGGGTCTAGGGTCGGGAATACTTTTACTTTTATTACTTTTCACTGGAACTCAATAAGCAGCTCAAGTAGCAGATACTCCAGGTATTAGACCCCATTTTCGGCACTAGACCCCCTTGTGGATTATTACTTAACGTGTGCAAACTATCAATGCATATAATAAATACATATAACATATAAATATATCATAAATGTATATAAAAAAAGATTAAAATATATATAATATAATGTACTAATAATAAATTATATATAATACATAAAGTTCTACGAACACACACACACACACACACAGTAATAGTAATAAATAGTATTTAAATCTACAGCAAAATTCACGTCCGAGTTTAATCGAAATACGCGAAATATACGCGAAATTACCGAAAGTAGAAAGGTAAAGAATGAAAAAAGACATGGCTATTCACCGAATCAGCGGGGGTCGCGAGTTTAAAATTCATCGCGACGGTTATGGTAATCACAAAGAATAATTAATCTCGTCGTTAAAACACATCTTGTCGAAAATAAATCAAACGAATACGTTCGGACGATCCCGATTACGTACGCGTGTCGCGATCAAACGCGTTTAAAGCACTGCCACCGCCATTCGTAACACCCACAGATAATGTTTCCCAAGCGTTTTCATCCAGGGGGGTGGGGCAAGTGAATATCGCGCTCCAGTTTGAGAAACGCTGCCGCGTACCTATTAAACCTCGTAGACGCACGTATAATCGACGACATAAACGTTATTCAAATGGCCCGGTGTGTGTACACCGTCGAGCATTGCGATTCAGGATCACAGGCAGCCATTAAAATTCATGAGGGCCGAGCGTGTAATTTCGTTTTTACGTGCTCGCACGCATTAATACGCTCGCGGCACCGGAATCGAATTGATTCTTGGTTTCCAGCGATTTTTTTGTTTTTTTTCTCAATCTCTCCCCGGAAGAGGGAGACGAGCCTCCCGTGATTTTTCCCGCCTCGGAGTTGGCGTTTTCAATTTGCCAAGCTATCCGACAAAACGGCACTCTGGCCTGGCGGTTTCTCCGTTTGGCTTGGCGGGAATTTGCGCCTCAAAGGGCGCTCCGTGCAACTTCCACCCTCTGTCGTTGCATGCCCTTAATCCTACAGAGTTCCAGAGCGACTTAATTAGTTGCAAAATTGGCGGAAACCGCGGATAGAAGTGGCGCACGGTACGTCGTAAATCCTCGTGGAAACTTCTCTGTCTCGGTCGGTCCTCGGTCGATCAAGTTGAAGTCGCTTAACTTTTTTTTTGAAATTTAGGAAACCGCTATCCGAGGACGTATGGTTCGTTGGAAATTGTGTTCGTTGGTAAAAAAAAGAGTAAAATAAACAACCGTGCCAGGCTCTCAACGAGAAACAATGAGTCTCGCGATGGAAACGGAGCAAAGGGAAACGAGGATTAGTCAGGAGGATCCTTCAGCCTCGATCGGGGGTGGTTGATGCGAATACTTGCTTGAATATTCATCGATTCCCCGTCGTTTATTTCCGCGATAACGTATGCGCGACGGATAAATCGATCGTGCCAGACCGTGCCACTGCGATTTAAGCGTCCGCCAGAAAGGCGAATCGGCCGAGTATATGCAATTTTTATCTTTTTTCGGTCGTCTCTCTCTCTCTCTCTCTCTCTCTCTCTCTCTCTCTCTCTCTCTCTCTTTTCAACTGCCAGAGATGTTGGCCAGTGACGTATCCCGTTTCCGCGTGTATCGTTGAATTTTATAACGTTACTAGGAAAAAAAAGAGGGCGGGGAAAAAAAAAAGGAAAAAAGAAAAAAAGCAGATACCCCGTTTATTCCACGCTTCATAAACTTCAGATTATTTCCCATTTCGCCTCTTCCCGTGCCTATTCATTGTTTGCGGTCCCGATGAAAACGCTCACGCGGTTTGTTTTTGTCCCGTTTTTGCTTTTCATGTCCGGAGAGTTCTTTTTGTTGAAGGGTGGGGGGGGGGGGGGATAAAACCAATGAAAATTAAAAAAAAAGAAAAAAAGTATAATTTGTCCTGGGAAGCCGAGCAATTTGCGTCAATGCATCGCTCGAATTGTCCTGTTCATTAGATTAATTAATAACGTTCTTTGACCACTTTTTCCTCCCCTCGCCGTCCTTCGATTATTCCACCGTTTCGCTCTTCGTCTCACCTTCGGAGCAAGTATAATTTTCGCGTAAACGAACACGGCACTCCTTCTTTTTCAATGTTTCGCGTAACAAATAACTTCCATTTTTAATTTGAGCATCAAAGCGAGCAATCGTATTAACCAGCCATCCATCTCGAAAGCTCGTGCTCGTTTCCTGTCCGTTGAATCCTGCGTGTCGTCGCCAGTTTTTCGTTTCATTATAATACGAACATACGTCGAGAGTCGCACGCAGATTTTCACTTATCAAGAGAAATTATTTATTCGTTATTTGTCATTAGTCATTCATTTTTAGTTAATATATATTTTATTACATTGACAATATTTTTATATAAATAATTAATATATAATTATATATAATTTTTATATAAATAATTATATAATTATTTATATATAATTTTTATATATATAAATAATCATATTTGTCATTAGTCATTCATTTTTAGTTAATATATATTTTATTACATTGGCAATATTTTTATATAAATAATTAATATATAATTATATATAATTTTTATATAAATAATTATATAATTATTTATATATAATTTTTATATATATAAATAATTATATATAATATATATTAATTATAATTATATATATAATTATATAATTATTTATATACAATTTTTATGTAAATTATTGAAATTAAATATGGAGTTATTATTTAAACCCGTAAGTTAAAAATTCATAGTACCTACAAAATATTCTACGTTTGCGCCCTCTTTCGGAAGATCGAAGTAAAACAAATCGTCTTTGTCACTTTCTTCAAAGATCGCCATGTCATACATGCCATTTGTCACTTTCACTTCGACCGTCGTCAGTGAAGGTTGTGTACGTGACTGACCGTGAATTTTTCACTAAAGTTTTCTTAAAAGAGTGGCTCAAGTGCGAATAAAAATAAATTCATAAATAAAATTCAAAAAATAAATATATTCATCTTTGATTTCATTTTTTTCTTTTTTCTTTTTTTGGTGCTAAATCATCCTAGTGTGCAAATTAAAAAGAAAAGAAATGTCGCAAGTGTCAAATAAAACGTTGCGCGGCCGCGATAAAAGAAATAGAAATTTCGATAAATGTTTTACCTACCATTATGATCGTTTACCGAAAATCAATAATAATTCATATAACAGCATCAGGCCGTTATCGGTCGAAGGACTACCGAAGAGGCCTTGGTCACGAACACGAAAATACACGCGTGAATATCCAGAAATAGCAATAAATTTAAATAATAACAAGGACTCACAACCGGAAAGTGATAATAAAGTGAATAAAGTTAGACTCGAAGATGAACTTCCTGACTCTAGTTATTACAAAATTATTATACCAGACGGGCATAAATATAAAAAAGATTATATAATAAATAAACTTCTCAATTGCGTTGAAACTTTGGTTCCGATAAAATACAGGGCGAATGAAAATGAGGCCAGTTTTTTTGTGGATGATAAAAAAGTTGCAGTTGCGTTACTACACCGTGAAATCACAGTTACCCGAGGAGAAAAATTGACAGTCACAGTTATAAAGCCACGATTTCCCCGGTCTATAATTGACGACGAATTTGAAAAAAGAATAAAACAAGTCGTAATGAAACGATATATACCAGCGACAAAATCAATGGATTTGTCAAGGTTTCACAGAGATTTTGACCTTATTTCTGACTACTTTTGTACACTGTACTGTCCTCTAATTGTAGACGTCGTGTTCAGCGTTCTATCGGAATATATGCCAGATTTAGAGGCACTAAATTTGAGTGGAAATATATTGGATATCGATTTTACGCTAAGCATGGTGAAACTGATATTTGTGAATTTAAAGATACTGCACATTGGAGATAATTCGATAAGAGACATGGAAGAAATAAACGGTCTCCAAGATTTAGAGCTGGAGGAGCTCATACTGAGAGGGAATCCGATATGCAAAAAGTATCAATTCACAAATGACTATATTAAAGACGTGCAGAAACGGTGTCCTAAACTCCTGCGACTGGATGGTATGGATATTCAAAATTCAAGTCGTTGTGCGATGTAGTGGACGAAGGAAATAACATGACAACCTCCGAAAGGATGTTTGCTGCAAATGTACAAATTTACGAGACAATTTTTACAAAAATATTTCCTGATATTCGATAGTGAGGATCGTGAACGACTGTTAAACGCGAACTAGAGAACTATTACAGGACAATTTTTATCTGAAAATGTAAAGCAATAAATGACGATGACACGCAGTCAGGAAACAAGCATGAATTTGCAAGCAGTGGAGTCTTAAGTATTTGGTACAACTGTATCATGGACAATGTGCTTTCAGCGTTTCAGAAGCTTCGAAGACAGATAGAAGTATTAGTAAATAAGAATACCTTGTTTAGTAAATAAGAATACTGTAGATATAGATGTAAGATGTACAAATATTTTTATTTATTTCTCGTTTCTATTCATGTATTTTTACTATGTATACTATGTATCTTATAAATGTATTATATATGTATCATGTATGTATGTATGTATGAATGTATATATGTATTATATATATATCTTATAATATAATATTTATGTACCTTACAATATAATATTTTATACTATATTATAAGCAGAGACCAAAGTTTTGTTAGATGTTAAATATATATTTATTGCGATGTATGTAAATAAAGACGAAGGTTTTGCTGGATATTAATGTATTTTCGCATTAAGAAAGAATATTATCTCAATGGGCAGTCATCATTGTGATTGTGAGTTGCAAATTTACGTGGAATGTTTTTTTTCCTCTTTTTACTTTATTTCACAACTATGCTAAAATTATTGTTGTCATTCAGTACATTTGCAACAAACAAAAAAAAAAAAGAAGATTGATGTAAAATACTGAAAGGAAACAACAATTTTTTTGCTAATGAAATTTGCAATGTTCTTGTACAAGTGTAATAAAAATTCCAAGATTGAAAAATATGTATTGGTGATTTTGACTTTAT
>NW_025110054.1:27131-28574 GCF_011392965.1 Frieseomelitta varia | reverse complement strand
TTTCTACTTTTTTTCACAACTATGCTAAAATTATTGTTGACATTCAGTACATTTGCAACAAAAAAAAAAAAAAAAAAAAGAAGATTGATGTAAAATACTGAAAGGAAACAACAATTTTTTCCAAGAAGCAATGTATTTAACAGCAAACTTCTTTTTGATAATGAAATTTACAATGTTCTTGTACAAGTGTAATAAAAATTCCAAGATTGACAAAAATATGTATTAGTGATTTTGACTTTACAAGTAACTGCCTTTTGAAATTAGTATTTAGAAATAATTCATAAGTTTAAAAAGTTTCACGGAAAATTAATTTTTTCTTTGTCAATCTTGGAATTGCTAAAACTTCATTTGTACAACAATTTTAGTATTTTTTTTTTCATTGTCAATCTTGGAACTTTTAATACACTTGTACAATAATTTTAGTATTTTTTTTCATTGTTAATCTTGGAACTTTTTATACACTTGTACAACAATTTTAGTATTTCTTGGAGTTTTTAACATACTTGTACAACAATTTTAGTATTTCTTTTTATCCTGTTGAATTTTTAATAAACAATTTTTGTACAATAATTTTAGTATTTTCTTTTTTATTACCTTTGGAATTTTTAATACAATAATTTTAGTATCTTTTTCTTGGAATTTTTGTACAACAAATATACATACACGATACATATGTTCGGTGATTAGGAAGATGTTAAATTTTAGTATATTTCTTTGCCAATCTCGGAAGCATTTGTAAATTTCATTCGACAAAAGCGTGATAAGATCTTCAATCATTTCCATTTCACGCAATACTTCATCCTTTCCCTCTTTTATTCTCATTTTATCAAATTCGGAAACACGTAAACGTCCAGTTTCATCAATGATCAAACGATCATTATCCCATAGAAAACAATCGAACGACAATACGCGGTATTACATAAACAACATGTTAAATAGATACAATCGAAATGGCTCTCATCTCGTTGAACAAAATCGACTTGCTCCCTATTGAAAGGGCCCTCTTCGTCACACCTGTACACCATGACGAGCTGATTTTCCCCAACACTCACGGTGCACAAAGGGTTAAAGATCTCATCGCACGTACTATACGCACAACGCGAGTATTCTCGTCACGCGCGATGGAATCACCACGTGGCGTCGCTCATCCACGCTCGACATTCTCCAATTCTCTCCTATATGTTCTAAACATCCCCTCCATTCTCGCCCATCATCGTCCATACAAATTCTCACTCCCTCGGAGTTCGAATTCCAGCCCGTACTTTCGTCCTTGTTTCCGCTTGGAAACCGGTCGTTATTCAGCGATTTGTACGATCTGGAAAAGACCGGCGGGCGAAAGAAGTAAGTAAGAGATTCGATTAAGCTCCATGGAGCTTACTTCTGAATTGAAAGGCGACGTACGTAGCTGGATCGTGGGGGGGGGGGGGGGGAAAGGGGGGTTCG
>NW_025110054.1:22439-26295 GCF_011392965.1 Frieseomelitta varia | reverse complement strand
GGGGGGGGGGGGGGGGGGGGGGGAACGACGAGCGAACAACGGAGGTCCGCGCACTGACAAATCGTCCGTGAGAGATTTTCCCAGGCCAGAGCCATTTGTCTCCGACGCGAAAATCGGTCCCGCCATCGGGATCGTTCGACGATTATGCATTCCGGCTGCACGCGACAAAAGAAATTTATATCTCTCTCCCTCTCTCTCTCTCTCGTCGAATTCCAGCCGTGTCTATGAGTCATTATTGTTCAATACGATCCTCCTGCTTTTTGCTCTTTCCATAGTGTCGTTTCGTCCCGTAACGTATGTATGTATGTATGTATGTATGTATTGGGAGGGGGGGGAGGGGACGTTTCAGTCGATTGCTACAGAATTGATGGAGTGTCCCTTTCTTTTTTTTTTCTTTTTTTTTTTGGAGATTTAATGGACGGAAAAAATTTATATATATATACAGCGGGCAGTAGGAAAAAGTTTACGACAGCGACAGTAATTTATTCTGAAGTATGTTCTACTGTTTATTTGTTTCTTTGTTTTGAAACGTCGACATCGAATGACAAATACACGAATATCCGCGCTCCACTTTTCTCTAATATTATTGTTATTGAATGTAATAATTATTTCTAGATTTTTCTAGATTATTTCTCTAATATTATTATTTAATTAATTATTATTTAATTATTATTTTATTATTTAATTAATAATATTATTATTTAATTTAATTATTTCTATAATATTATTATTATTTCTAGATTAGATGGATTATTTCTCTAATATTATTATTATCAGTTATTCCCTGATAAATTAGTTTTAGTTATGCATGCAGATCTAAGGAATCAGATGTTCTTAATTATACATAGCTCGAGGAACCAGTGATTAGAAAATTCCTCTTTCTAAATTTACATATTTTCACAATGAATATTTCTTCTCGAAAATCATAGAAATTCAAGCCTGTGTTGAAAAACATCTTTCTCATAACTAAATCCATTATTTTAAAGATTGAGTCATTCCCTTAAAATTCGCCGTATGATTTCTTTCAATGTTTTTATTGAAACTTCAAACATTGGTCGAAATTCAGGATTCCATAAATTTTCGATCGATAAAATAGTAAATAGTAAAAATCGTGCAAGTTTCAAGGACTCGTTGTGAAATTCAATTGATGTTCAATCTTCGAAATTAATCTATTAAAAAAATTGTTTAACGTTTTCTGTGTAGCGGCTAGCAGATTAATTATCAGAGAAAGTTGTTTTCTTACGGCAAGATATAAGTTGGGAGATTTTACGACTCACGCGCCGGATGTGCAATTAATATGCGAAGGCCAAGTTTTGTTCTTACGGCGCTGTAGGACAATATTGTCCGCAGATAGTAGTAACAAGGCTAGAATAGCACCTGCAATCGTCGTAAACTTTAGGGTTCCTGCGGGCCTGTCAATTGGAATAGGAACCGTGGTTTCCTGAAAGTACCAGGAGCAAGCGAAAGATAGAAATTCGCTCGTCGTCGATCAGCGAGCAAAGCAAAAGTGTAGAGCACGAATCGTGCGTAAATAAAGACTCGAGTGAACAATGAACATTCTACATACACCTCTTTGTAGGACTTTCCTCGCTTCATGTTGCGAAATCATCTTCGAAAAAAAGCCAACTCACGACCGTTACAAGAAGCTTCATCGATCGTTCGATCGTAACGATCACTTGAAATTGTCGACTCATTTTTCACTCATTTTCGTTAATACGGCTATGCTGTTGGGCTTTCTGGAAAATTTCGAGGTGCAGGGACACGCGTGGTTGAATTTTCGCGGACACGCGTGGAGAGGAAACTCCGACGCCGGACGTCTTTCGGCGAAAGCACAGGGCAACAAACGACGGCGCAATGGATGGAGGGCAGACGAAGTTGTGGAAAACTGGAACGCGTCCGGCTGCGAGTCGACAAATTCCGTTGAGCTTTTACGAATAGCTCGGCGAAGTCGCATCCGTTATGTGGTCGGTTTCGCCGACAAAGTCCCGGAGAGAACTAAGTTCCCTTTACCCGTGCCGCGATATCTCGTCCGCGGCCAAGGAAACTCTGCCTTATCCGGCCTCTGCTGCAACAAACTCTCGGCTCGCCCGTCTTCGAGCAACTTCAGTTTTATTTGTTTGCTGCGTTTTGATTTGCTTTATCTTCATCCTTTCTTCCTTTTCGTTTTAATTCTATCAGTTACCGTTCGTTGTACGTCGCGTGTGAACTTGAAATTTGTTTCGAATTTTACTGACATTTTTCATCTTTAGCCATCAATCGTGTATTTGTAGACTTTGGATTGTGCACACCGTGAAATTATTTTAGTTCATGTAATATTTACAGGATGGTCCATTTAAACGAGGCCACCTGAATTGAATGCTGATGCGAAAAATATTTTCACCTTACGTGTACGGCGATAACTCGTAAAAATGTTCTTCAAAAGTTTTCCAATTGTTACTGACAATTCTTTTCCCGTACAATTATTTTCTTTTTTATTGCATCGTATAACTGAAGTTTCCAAATAATCAAACTTGCTTAAAAGTTTCATTCAACGTATTCAAAAATATCCAGAGAAGTAAATGAAGTATCTAAAATAGAGCACCTATCATGCAGATAAATTTATAAATGGTGATTGATAACGATAAATAAATTGTACGAGCGTGCTTCGTCAAATGAAAAAACACTCTTTGTCACGCTAAACATCCAATATTCGGCGATTTCCTCAACTGAGAAACATATTATCAGTTATTTCTCAGATGTGTAGCAGAATTCTATATTTGCACGATCTCGATTTATTTGAGCCAAATTTTGGTCTAACCCTCCATTAAATAAACTCTAAACTTACTCGAACAGAAACTTCTGTTACACAAACGAAAATCCGCCAGCAGAAACGAGAACATGAATCCATTATACGAATTTCAATTGTACGAACCACTTGCCACCGGCAAGTTCGTGCAAACGAAGTTCTACTGTATCAGTTCTCATGTATCAAGTCGTAGAATGTGAAGAGTGTTCCCTTTCGGGTGGAATATTTGCATAAATATTCACAGTCATCTGCGCGACATAATGCATTGACAAAACGTTTCTACAAGTGTCCGAATAGTTTCGCCGATTCTGTGCAGCCCGTACACGTATCACGAAGTTTCTTTACCCGGTGGCGTGATATCGTCCTCGCGGAAGGAAACTCTGGCCCCTTATCCTGGCCTCCGCTGTAACAAACTCTCGGTTCGCCAAGAGTCTTCGAGCAATTTAATAGACCTCCCCTGAACCTTTCGTTTCCGCCGCCAGTGTCAAACTAAACTATACGACGACTGTAAAGCTGAGTGTCCACTGGAGGGTAAAACTGTCGCGAGTTGCTCTCGAGAGTATTTCTCGCAAATGGAATACTGTTTCTGAGAGTTACGTTCGAGAGCACCGCTCAATTGTCTGAGAGTCGACGTGTGTCGCGTACACAATATTATACTGTTCTCGAAGAGTTGCTTCCAAAATTCGAAATGGTTTCGAAATCCTGAGAGTACTCTGCGAGCAGAACAACGAATAATAAAAAAAAGTGTGGCCAAAAAGTGAAATTATTGAACTAATTTCGTTTAATTTAAAATATAAATTATTATATTATATAATATTATATAATAATTAAATAATTATTAATTCAATTTATTATATAATAATTTAAGTATTAAACATATAAATATAAATATTATATAATATAATAAGTGTGGCCAAAAAGTGAAATTCTCGAACTAATTTCGTTTAATTTAATTTATTATATAATAATTTAAATATTATACACATATAAATATAAATATTATATAATATAATAAGTGTGGCCAAAAAGTGAAATTATCGAACTAATTTCGTTTAATTTAATTTATTATAT
>NW_025110054.1:0-22421 GCF_011392965.1 Frieseomelitta varia | reverse complement strand
TACACATATAAATATAAATATTATATAATATAATAAGTGTGGCCAAAAAGTGAAATTATCGAACTAATTTCGTTTAATTTAAATATTTATTATATAATAATTTAAATATTATACACATATAAATATAAATATTATATAATATAATAAGTGTGGCCAAACAGTGAAATTATTGAATTAATTTCGTTTAATTTAAATTATTATATAATAATTATATAACATTACATAATAATTAAATAATTATTAATTTAATTCATTATATAATAATTTAAATATTATACACATATAAATATAAATATTATATAATATAATAAATATGGCCAAAAAAGTGAAATTACTGAACTAATTTCGTTTAATTTAAATTATTATATAATAATTAAATAATTATTAATTTAATTTATTGTATAATAATTTAAATATTATAAATATAATTAAATTATATATAATTATTATATAATATCTCGCAAGAAACTCTCAAATGGACAAGTACCTTAACACCGACAAATCGTTTCACACGTGTACACACGTATGTATGTATGTATGTACGTACAACGTGGCGAGTAGAATGTGCTCGATCGACCATTAAACCACTGTTACTGAAATTTTCACGTAGGCTCGAGAGCGACGCGAGGTCTGGTTAATAATCGAACGTCCTCCTCCCCGTATGTAAGTAGGCAGTCGATACGATGAATTTTGCAAATTAAATCGTGTCCACAGGTCCTCGAGTTCAATCAAACATTTTGCTATAATGAATAGCGGGCGTCCGTCGCCGAGGAGTTTCGCCGTTATGAATTGTTGAAACTGCCAGTCGATAATCGAGTTGTTTATGAATGCCAGGCGTTCGACGTGGAAAAAGTCTGCTGCTGGATTATTGATCGGCATGTACATGTTTGATGAACACGATCGCTCAAGCAAGGCGAATTGTAGATACTGAAAAATTCATTGCCGATGTGGGTGTATCGCGAGAGATGGCTCGAGCGATAATCTTCAAATGATAAATTCTATTTGTCCGTTCTTTCTTGTATGAAATTTTCAACGATGAGAGTTTCTTCGATCTGCGGCGGCAAGTGGAAATTTCGGCATTCGTACGGCGAGATGTTCTTTTTCCTTCAAAATTTGAGGAATTTTCGATTTGAAGACGGTATCGTAATTGTAGATGCGTCGATATTATGAACAAATGTTTTTGTTTTCTTGAAATTATTCGAGAACAGATGAGAAAATCTACGCAGTTTGAAAACTTTCAAGTGTCTTCGGCCTGAATCTATTTATAAATGACCATGGCTGAACCATTTTCTCTACGATTAGAAATGGAATTTCACGTTTAATACTTCCATTATTAACGATCAATGTTCATGTGCACTGAATAATTGTAATTAATAATTTTATCGTCTCTTCTGCTCAGAAATTCTATTCAACAAATTACATTTGTTACACTTCATTAAACAATCGCATTAAATCATGTTCGATCATGTATAATGTATACATATTTATTTACGTATCTATTGTACACTGTATAATAACGTTTATAATTTTTTCTGCAATTATAAACTTTTCTGACCAATAATATAGTATGTCTATATAATACACATGTTACATTACATACATCGTACGTAATAATGCTTCAATATATAGATTCTATTATACATATTATAAGCGGATTACGGATTTTTAAACTTCTTGAAGCGTAAATTCGAATAGAAATTTCTTTCACCTGCTGGGCACCAGATGTAATAAATCTGCGTCGCATGCATCTCTGCAATTTCCAATCTTTCATAAACATCCGCATCCCAATTATATAAACACTAAACTAAATACTAATAATACTAAATCTCCATTGTATAAACGCCAAGCTAAATAATAATAAAACACTAAACTAAATGTAACGTTTCACAATTTTTCTACAATTATCAACTTCTGTAACGATGGATCCGCGTGCGGATTGTGTTCCTATCAAGTGGCGAAGTTCCAAGCCATCTTATGTATTAAAAGCAAACAGAACGGAGCCGAGAATGAAGTAAGTTCCGGGTGCTCGTAACAGAATCACACGCAGATGTGAAAACGAACGACGAACGACACGTTGAAAGGCGAGCAGATGGAGAAACATCGTAGATGGAGAAGCACGGGCTGGGAATCTCTGTGCGCCGGCTGATCCAACTTAATAGAACTTTCGTAACAAGTCAATGCTAACTTGGTGGAACCGCGAACCGCCTGTATGTAGCACGTGCTAGTGCGTTTTCATGTGGGGAGCCCGACCCGGTGTCTTAGCTCGGCTGGCAGTCGCTCGAAACGCGAGCAACCGAGACGTGTTTCCCCGGAGAAGTGGATAACCCAATTTTCCTCGGGTTGCTTCTGTTGTACACGGGTGAGCCGGCGTTGTTTCACGCGCGCGCCGAGTCAAAATCACCGGTTGCTGACCTTTCCTTGTTTTGACGCCGCGACTCGCCCATAATTTTCACGCAGATTGCCATTATACCGACCGTGAGATCGAAATTCGAAGGGCGAGAATTGCTCTTCGATCAGACACCGGATCATCATTGACACTTGAGCGTAGCGAAGAAGCAAAATATTTCACTTCGAATCGGACACTCCAAGATCACACACGAATACCTTTTAACCAAAACAGAACCACCTTTCTGCAACACCTGCAAACCAACAAATCACCTAACCCAACATCTGCTACGTGAATGCAGAAAATACCGAAACCTAAGAAGTAAATACCGAAACCTCAGAAGTAAATACGGATTAAATCCAAACACCGCTCTAACCTGCCAGAAGCAATAAAAAAATGTTATCAACTACCTAAAGGAGACCCAACTACTAGACCAGATATAAAGAGAAAATTCCAGCTAAACACCCATATAAAAAAAAAAATATTTCAAAGACAGATATTTCTGGCAATTTTTGGCTGAAGCATCAGATGAAAATAATATAAATATTATTAGGTAACGTCCTGTGCCAAAAAGTTGGGTGCAAAGCAGGTGTAGGCAAAATTCAGCTGTGGGTCAAAAGTGACCCGGGTATCGGCTCACCACATCGCTCGTCCTGAAGGTTGAGCAAGAAACTTTTGTCATCGAATTTTTAGCAGTTACTTGGAAGTTATTTCTCCGTTTATTCGAGAAAGGTATGTTGAATGTCGAATGAAAATGTTTATAATTTACGTGTTGGCGTGATCGAACGTTGTGAAAATGATGGGAATTTATTGAAAAATTTGGAATTTTTGTTTGAAAACAATGGAATTGAAGTGCAGTGTAACTACGGTTTTCAATTTGCAATTTCTCTGAATTTTATTCCAGTTAATTGCAAATATAGAAACATATTTTCAATTCCAGTGTGAAAAAATACAGAATGTTTTGATCCTTTCTTTTTATAAAATATAAGTTTTTTTAAAAATAAAAAAAAAGCATACATATGTATACATATGTATATATATAAGTATGCATGTATAATACAGCACGAATGGTGATCTTAATTTGATTAAGTCGAAACATATCAATTTGTTTCGGTCTCTCCTACATATGTATGCGAATATTGGAAAATTGGAAAACGATCGGGAATTTTCTGTGATATGAATTTTAAAATTTGAGAAGAATAGCAATTTTACAATAGATTGAAAGGACTCCGTTATTTGAAGAAGACCAACGTACGCAAACTAGAATTTTCTGTAGAATTTTGAATTCAGTATACTTTTCTAAATTAAAAATTCGAAAAAAGCGATGGTGTTGAAAACGTTTTTTTAAAATTATTTTTGTACTCACGCCATTCGCATGTCTTTGCGATAATTTGAAATATAATGAAATATGTGGCAGTAATAAATTCATAAAAAAAACGAATATGATAAATCTAAGTTCTACTATCTTTCAAACCACTTGAAAGTCTCTAGTTTATGTTATAAATTGTAAAATATAATTACATTCAAATTTTAAGTTTATCATTCACTTTGTGTTTCTGTTCTACAACTCCAATAAATTTATGGAAGTAAGACATTTGTTCAGAATTGGAAATTAAACAAATATAATAATTTTTAAGTTTAAATATAACAAATTAACAAGTTAATAATTAAGTTAATTTTAAATATAACAAATATAATAATTTTTAAGAGACTGGTACGATCACGATGTACAATTTAATATCTACACATATCTCTAAAGTAGGTTATACGCAATTAAACAGGAATTTAGTCCATTCGTCGTTAATAAAAATTTGCAAATCAACTTGCAAATTATTTATCATCGTAGGTATATTAACTTTTTGCCAAATGTGTCAATTTGACGTCAGGAACAGATAAGGGACACAACTAAATGCCTACTGAAATATAAAACAGAGTATTCCAATTAAAATATAGAACATTTAGTAGTAGAATACAAAATAGTCAGTGTAGAAAAATACTCGTATATCTCTTTATACCCAAACTGACCGAGTATCAAGAAAAATTTGAAATCCAAAATTCAGAAGTTAGTCGGAGGACGGAGATTAGGCAACAAGTTGTTTTGTTGGCACAATTTTCAACGACACTGTGCTAACTTGTGAATTACGTGGCAAAAGGATTAGGGGAGGCGTCGTCGAGAAAGGAAATGAAAATTCACTTGGCCAGATTCAACGGGAAACGAGTGATTATTGGACAAGTAACCGAACGATGGGTCATACACACACAAACACACATAGATGAATAGAGAGAGAGAGAGAGAGAGAGAGAGAGAGAGAGAGAGAGAGAGAGAGAGGGAGAGTGGAGGACCAGTGGATTTCCTGGAGCCGAAGGGTCGCACGAGATATAATTGGTTTACTAATGAATTTATCGGAAATGGCAATTAGTTTGCATGGAACCGGCCGATCGATATCGCCGCCCGAGGAAAAACAAACTCGAACACGCGCTTGGCTATCGTGCCGATCCGAGAACGGAAGTCGCCCTACACCGCTGATATACATAATGATCAAACGTCGCATGTTGTACGTCATCGGCGACTGATATTACATTTTGCGCCGTGAAGGGTGTGGTTCGAGGGTGTGTTTCGCTGGTCCTCTGCATTTAATCGGGTTTGCGAAACATTTTATTGCGCAGAGAGCGAAATGATGGAGCGGATGATGAACTTACGGTTTACAGAGAAACACTGGGGGGTGATTTACGTGCAAGTTAATTGAGTTCATATTTGTCGTATCGATTGATTTACGGATTCGTTGCCGTCGCGGCGTTTATTTGACCTTTGATTATTAATAAATTGATTATTAATAAATATTAAATAATACATATCGTATAATTGATAATCTTAAATAGAGGGCCTTATTGTCGTCATTAATCTCAATTTCGAGCCGTTAATCTGACTGATGTTACACAATCATTTAACAGATAAAATACAGAGTAGTAGTAACGAAGATCACTCGCGAAGATCACCAGTTAGAACAAACTTTTGCGTAGATCGATATATATGAATTGAAATTTCACGGTGGCACGCATGCGGCGCGCGTGTAAATTGAAGCCCCGAAATAATGTACATTCAGTATCAATTCAACAACCATCGAGCCATCCACCGCCAGTCACAACGACCGGCTATCAGATTTCTGTTTTTCCATTTATTGAAAACACACGAATATCTCTGACAACGTTCACGTCCAGTTTTTATACCGGACAGAGAAAACACGATAACTCACGTTCATTTATTCTCGTCGCGTTGCCATAATTGTGTGCGTGTGTGTGTGTGTACATACATATATATTCAGACGCGTATTATTAATTGCGCAAAATCTCCCCAAAAATATCTTCCACTTTCGCCCGGGCGGTCGGGCTGGCGAATGCTCGAGTCGTATAATCATCTCATTATAATTCCGCGGGCGTATCGGTGAAATAATCGGCGCGGCAATATACAAGCGCGAAGCTGCCAGAGTGAGAAAGGAGGCGGGGGGAGGGGGGAGGGGGAAGGGGGAGCAAAACCGCGAGAAGATAGGCAAAGTGACGTTACAATGAAGTATTAACGCGCTCGTGCACGCGTTAACGTGGACCGTAAACATCAGCAAACAGCCTCGGAGAGGGGTGGTGGGAGAGGAGGATCTGCATGGATGTCCCCGATCGTTCGAAACCGTCAACGAAACGCGGCGTAATGCAGTTACCCGGCCGTCGGATTTATTGGGAACAATAACTAATTTGCCGTAAAGCCGCATAAATTATGAACGCTGCCGCTCTCCATTTCCCGATAACTGGCCCGACCCTCTTGTTCCCTTTCGATTCTCTCTTTATCTCTCACTTCCCTCCCTCTTTCTCTTTATCTCTGTTGCACCTTGACGCATGGCACGGAGGAGAGTGTTTTTATCATCCACGCAGAGCTGGCGGATTTTTGCAATTTCACATCGGAGGTGCGTTTAATATTCATGGCGAGTGATCTTGCGATTCGCAGGAGCGATATTAACGGTACTCGCGACGACACTCTATTTATAGCGTTGAATCCTGATCGTTTCGATTTTCATTTTTTTGCGAACGAAAGATAGGTTCAGTGAATAATTGTGATCTTGGAGTGTTTGCGAATGAACAGAGCTTTGCAACACGGAATTGTGAAGAACACTGAATGACACGCGACAACGCTGAAAGGGCCGTCGAATCTTTCTTCTTAGAATTTTAAGAAACAAACGAACCGAAGAGACGATGAATTGCAAAGCCTTGGTTTATTATATGTTAAAGATTCCTTTACTATTTCACTGTTTCATATTTTCAAGTTTCAATCCGCGGATATTCGTCCACGTTTGAACGTTTGAAAATTGAAACGCTTCGGTGATCGAAAACTCTTTATCACGGAATGTTCAATGCTTATAGAAAATTCAGATAATTGTCGGATATCGATAATCTGATGTTTTTAGCCCTCTTATGATATATTTGTAAACTAATGTATTTCACGTAGGAAATGTATGATTGATATACATTAATATGTATGTATTGTATGATTAATATACATTATATGTATTGTATTGTATGTATGTATATTAATATGTATTGTATGGTTAATATACATTAATATGTATCGTATGATTAATATATATGTTAACATGTATTATATGGAAATAGGGAAGATGAAATGACGTACGATTAACCACTTGCGCTGGCAACTGATTCGCGGACCGTAACGAGTGACTGATTCGTACACAACAATTTGTCGCTTTCTTTTTGGAACTCGTCGGTATGATATCACTGGATAGAAATTATTGAGAAGTAATTGACAAGTAAATTGTTGATGAAATGTATTATTATATCGGGACATGGAATAATTATTATTATCGTATTGTATTATCGTAAGTGTATTGATATTTTAATCATCGGAAACAGCTTAATAGAGAAATAACTCAATTAACGCACGAATATTTCAATTACACATATATTGGCAAATACATTCTGGCTGCATATTCGTAATCAGAGCGCTTAAAAGTAATCATGTAACTTCTTGAAATATCTCTTCGAGGTCGAGCAATCGCTTAAACTAACTTTTTCTCAAAGATGTTTGTCGTAAAAATTTTTTAGCAGCAATTGTCATGTAACACGATATAAAATTATGGAAAAGAACGAACTCACCGTTATCGAAACAGAGCCAGCTGGATCGTTATATCACTTTAACCCTTTGCAACTCGTTCGCGGACCATAACGAGTGGCCGAACCGTACGCAGTAATTTGTCGCTTTCTTTTTGGAACTCGTCGGTATATCACTAGATAGAAATTATTGATAAGTAATAAATTTATCGTTTGTTTTGTCTCGGTTATATTTAAATATACTTGAAACTGAGAAAATATTGCAATTTTGGGACAAAAAATTCTCGACGTGCGTGGCATGTCATTCCAGCGCAATTGTAAGACTACACAACCAAGTCAATCAACTAGCAACGACTTTTCAGCAAAGACTCTCCTTCCCTCTCTACAATTCGGACTTCATCGATTCTAATTCATCGTGTCTCTCACATCTCACGCATTCTCTTTTTATTCCCTCATTCTTATCGAGTTTGGCGATATCTGGAGTTTTCCCGCTCGCCTCTGACCCCATTGAACCTTATCAGGTCACTTGCAACGAAACTAATTTCACCACCAAAACTATTTGACCCGCCGAGTTGCGATATTTTTGAAACAAAAAAGAAACGAAAATCTATCTTTCGGACCGCGTTTTACGCCGGAAGAAACGTCTCCGAAAAAGCGTTTCTCGTAGCGAAATTGCCGTGACGAGTTCAGAGAAAGAAGCAGATTGTACGGTGACCACGGATCGTTTGCCTCTCCCCTGTAATTCGTCGTGTCGGAAACGAGACAAGGAGGGCAGCAGGGACACGGTGCCCGGCGGTATTAGGGCGAAAGTGGCCGGACAGAGGCGAACAATCCGCTGGCATTACGCTTGCCCGGTACGATTTCAGCTTCGAAATCCAGCGGAATGGCCGGTAGGAAGCGCCGCCGCGGCTAATGCGTGCCATTTAAACGTTTCACGGGACATTGTGCCGGAACACGGTGCTTGGCGCGAGCACACGCCGGTTCGTTAGGGCACCGTTTGTTTGCAGGGCTTCGAAACACTCGTTTTCCCCGGTTACAGTTCTCCGAACGATCAGACCGTGCGCGTCCATCGTCCTGCTGTTCGATTCCTCTCCTCGCCGAATTTTACGCCGCCCCGTTTGACGACGCGGGAACAAGTCGAGAGGGACAAGTCGAAACGCTCTAACGAGCTATCGAACGTGTTGAATGACGTTTGGCAGTAACAGCACGATATTGCCTCGTTAATTGATGTACATAGGTTCGTTTCGGGCCTCATCGTGTGTCAACTTGAGGTCGCGGAAGTACGGTGCAGTCGTGTATAATTTCGCATGATCACGGGCGGTCTGTATAAATTTTTCTGAAAATAGCATAGAATGAGGATAGAAACTGAAGCAGCTTTGTTACCATTTGTCATGAAGAGATTTCTTGAAGATTAAAACAAGTAATAATATATTTAAAAACGTACACGTATATATAATCATTTTCTTTCACGTGGTAAAATTAAAAATATTTCCCCAAACATAAGGGTAGCTTGTAAAATTTTTCCCTTGGAGAAGTAAAGTAAAGTAGCAAAGTAGTATACTGTATATTTCGCATCAGAAAAGATACTTTGGACGGTCATAAACTTTTCTTTTAAAATGTTTATGCAATAAACATCCTCTTTTATGACCCTAAACGGGTTTGCGAAAGCTAAAGTTTCTGGCGATGTATAGTACAAAGAGTTATTATTTCATGTATTAAACTATGGAAAATGGAAAAATTCTGCTACCTTTTTAAATGAAAGAAACCCTCGTTAGAATGTGTACAGAATTTGGCTTTTTAATTATCGAAGCATCGAATGACCAAATGACCGCACAGAAATCAAGATTTGATAATACAGAATCGATAAAAGCGACTTTTTAAAAGGTTAATATATTTTAAGTATATCATTAGATTACAAAAATATTGACAATCATAACTCTGTTTTAAAAAACACCATAGTAAAAGTTTGCTTCCCAAGTTATTATCTTCGATCCATTGTTATTCAACTAATAATTTTTGTCTTTTCTCGTATCGAGTTACTGTATCATCATTATGATCGGTGAAATTAATTTTTATTTATCAATGTACCAAAATTTATTACCTACAATACAGACAATATTAAATTCTTCGAAAACAAAACAACCAAAATATCGTAAATTTAATCGACTATCAGTATAAATATTTAACAATTAAATAATTGCTTACTTGTAATAAAATACTTTTTTATAAATACATGATTCACAAATTAATTACAATGCAGACAATATTAAATTCTTCGAAAACAAAACAACCAAAATATCGTAAATTTAATCGACTATCAGTATAAATATTTAACAATTAAATAATTGCTTACTTGTAATAAAATACTTTTTTATGAATACATGATTCACAATTTAATAAATACATGATTCACAATTTAATAAATACATGATTCACAAATTAATTACAATACAGACAATATTAAATTCTTCGATAACAAAACAACCAAAATATCGTAAATTTCATCAACTATCAATATAAATATTTAACAATTAAATAATTGCTTACTTGTAATAAAATACTTTTCCATAAGTACACGTTTCACAAATTAACTACAATACAGACAATATTAAATTCTTCGAAAGCAGAACAACCAAAATATCGTAAATTTAATCCTAACGACAAAGTAAATTTTTATTTATTAACGTGTTGAAAATGGTTTGATCTAAACGAATTGAACAGATAGAACAAAGTTGAATTGGCCCGAACACACGTAACGTTACCTCTTCTTACGTTTTTTGCTTTGCTCGTACGAGATGATCTTGTTGAACGTTTATTTGGTAAACGTTCGACGATCGTGTACTTTGAGAAGGTTTCATCGAGAGAAAAAGAGAAAGAGAGAGAGGCGAGATTTTTTCCAATGGGCTGCACCAGCCGAGCGGAATCGAGCTTGTACACGATATTACATAGCCCCTCGAGCGAACGCGTCCATTTATATTCAGGTGCACGCCATCCGCGAATAACTCCTATTCCCTGGCGTTGGTGCACGTGAGCGGCCATTTCCTCGTGCGTGAAGTTTTCCACGAATTCGCGGCGGCCCCGGCTGTCTGTGGCTGACGCGTCCGTCGCTGGGACACGCGCACGTCTTTAGAATTCCAGCTGGCATCTCTCTTTTGCATTCTCGTGCAACAAAGTATCAACCAGACGTGTTGCGGCACGGTGAATCCCTGCGGAGAGGAGGTGGTAGATAGCTTGATACTTAATTTCCTCGAACGTTGATGATCCTTAAAACTCGTTAAAGTCGAGTAGGAGACTCTCTAATCGAGAATAAATGGGAGACTCTTGAGCAGGGAGCGTGAGAATGTAAGGGAATGAGAATGTGAAACTCTTGTTGTTCCTTTTCCTCTTTTTTTCTTGTTGCGTTTCGTGCAACAAAGTATCGGGCAGACGTGATGAGAATTCTTACAGAGAAGGTGGTAGATAGTTTGATGCTTAATTTCGTTGAACCTTGATGATCTTGAAACTTGCTAAGCGAATAGAAAACTAATCAGAAATAAATGAGAGACCTTCGAGTAACAATGGAATGTAAAAGAATAAAAATGTAACTCTAAAATTTTTAGTGTCTCTCTTTTGCAACAAAGTATCGAACAGACGTGATGAGAATTCCTACAGAGAAGATGGTAGATAGTTTGATGCTTAATTTCGTTGAATCTTGATGATCTTGAAACTCGCTAAGCGAATAGAAAACTAATCAGAAATAAATGAGAGACCTTTGAGTAACAATGGGATATAAAAGAATAAAAATGTGACTCTAAAATTTTTAGTGCCTCTCGTTTGCATTTCGTGCAACAAAGTATCGAGCAGACGTGATGAGAATTCCTATAGAGAAGATGGTAGATAGCTTGATACTTAATCCCCTTGAATCTTGATAATCTTAAAATTTGTTGAAGCGAATAGAAAACTAATCAGGAATAAATGGGAGACTCTTGGGTAACATGAGAGAATGAAAATGTAACTCTAAAAATTTTTAGTGCCTTTATTTTGTACAATATTTTGTGGAAGTGTCGAGGCCAGATGTAATGCATGTAGCTCAGAGTACAGCCCCATAAAGACAGTTTGATACTTAATTTCTTAAAATCGTGACGATTTTAAAATATTCTTAAATGATAAACGTAAAAGTGTACAATTTTAGAATTCTTGATAGTTCTTCTTTTGCATTTCGTGCAACAGAATATCAACCACGTGGCACGGAGAATTTCTATAGAAAAAATAGTAATTTGAGTAATAAATATAAAATGTATAATTTTAGAACATTTAGCAATCTCTTCATTTATATTTCGTGTAAATATCGGGCAAACGTGGTTAGAAAATCCCTCTGAAGAAGATGCTTGATGCTTGATTTCTTTTGTATCGTATTAACCTTAGAATTCGTTGGAACAAGTAGAAGATAATTGAAAGAAATCTAATCAAAAAT
This sequence comes from Frieseomelitta varia, assembly GCF_011392965.1. NCBI lineage: Eukaryota > Metazoa > Arthropoda > Insecta > Hymenoptera > Apidae > Frieseomelitta > Frieseomelitta varia. Next base: position 10,470 of record NW_025110054.1, on the reverse strand, counting down.
CAATGAAAGACTCTTGAGAGTGTGAGAGAGAAAGCGTATAATTTTAAAAGTTTTAGCTTTTTCTTCTGCGTAGCTGAATAATACTCACAGAAAAGACGACAGGCACGTTTACATTTAATTCTCTTGGATCTCAATAATTTTAAAATTCATCGAAACAGGTAGAAGACTCTGATCGAGAATCGATGGTAGACTCTTGAAAGTGCAAGAGCGTAAGAGAATAACAGCGTGTCCCTGTTTTGTATTTCGTGTTCGACAGAGTGTCGAGCAGACGTGACGTGGTCAGAGTTTAAATTCTCTATTTACAGATAACTCGACGCTTCCATCGAATTTCCTTGATCCGCGATAGTCTTGAAACTCGTTAAAGCAAGCGGAAGATTCTAGCCAGAAATCAATAGAAGCGCGACTCCTTACTCTCCATTTTTTTCGCAGACATATTGTATTCAGAATTTAACTTCTCAAAGAAAAAGAAAAGGAGATACTTAATCTCTTGCGCCAAATTGTAACATTTTCTCATTTTCATATATATTTAAATATAAATATTTCATATATATATATATATATATATATATATATATATTTCATATATATTTATATTTAAATTTAAATATATGAAATATATTTAAATATAACCCAGGCAAAACAAATGATGAGTTCATTACTTCTTAATAATTTCTATCCAGTAATATCGTACCGGCGAGTCCGGAAGAAAGAAAAAAAAGCGACGAATTCGGTCACTCGTTACGGTCCGCAAACCCCGTTGCAGGGGTTAAGACAGCTCGGTGCTTAATTCTCTCGAACAATGGGCGATCTTAGAACCCAGTTAAGGCAAGTAGAAGACTCGATTCGAGAATCAATGAAAGACCCTCGAATAACGAGCGTAAGAGTAGTCGTCGTAAGCTCCCGCGTATGTTCCCCCATTCAAGGTCTTCGCCATTGAACAGCCCCGGCGAAACGTTCGACGTCTATCGAGCCAGCTGAAGCGAGAACGAGGGGAGAAATGGCGATAAGGGGGGAGGGGGGAGGGTGAGGACTAGAGAAGATCGGAAACACTTGACGTTTTTGCAATTAACCCGACCATTTGAAATTGAACTCCACCCTGAGGGGGCTAATAAATGCTTGGATGGCGTGCGCGCGCGTACTCGCAGGGTGTTACGCGGAGCGAATTGGAGCAGGCACGAGGGTCGTAAAAGGTGTCGGTGAGAGCTTTTGATAGCCGTGGATTAACGATCGAGAGATGGCCCATTGTTTCCCTCGAATCGATAACCCACTTTTAATCGTCATCCCTCGATATATACGTACGATCATCTCTCCGACCGTTTATTACTAAATCCTATATATGGCTTTGTAAACCGCATATCTATTATTTTTCCCTTTCTTCCACGCGCGGGCACGGTAAATTCGAGCGAACAGGATAGGAAAAAAAAAAAAAAAAAAAGAAGAAAAGGAAATTACACCTGGCGTAATTTATCGTCTGCGTGTTTCGCGCGGGCAACCGGGTGTCGCGTGAATCGAGCAAACGATCCGCCGAGACCAACGTCTACGATACGAGATACGCGGGACGAAAATTCTCGGGTTGGGAAGCTCTGACTGTGAAGGTGGTGAAGGGGGCCAGAAGTCGCGGGGACTTCGTTAGCACGGCTTTTCAAGCTGAAAGTCAAACAGCGTCGCGGCAGGATTACGACGCTTCGTTACCCTGTCCGCCCTCTCTTTCTCTGAGGAAAGATCCTGTCTACCGTCCTCTATCCGTCGCGTCGCCCGTGGAAAGATCAACTTCCCCCGTGAGCAAAAACGCCGGCCGTCTACCTCGTCCTGTGCATCGAGGTCCGCGTTACCGTCGACAAACGACGGACAGCTGGATGGACGGCAAAATGGCTTCGCAAATAATGGATCCGCACGAGGGGACGAAACTCGATACACGTTGTGCGTGGCGACAGCGCCTAAGGACAAAATATCATCTTTCTCTTTGCTCCTTCGTGTAGCGGATACACACGTGCAGCCAGTTGCGGTGGTTTTTCCAGAAAAGTGTTTTCAGAATGTGTACAATTTAACGGAGGTCTATGCACTACCAGATGTTAACAATGTTGAAGTATAATTGAAGTTTAATTATGATTAATTATTGTGATTTCTCCGGAATCTGTGCAGATTTCTTGCATTTTTGGCCCGATGAATGAACTTTCGAATGAATGTTTCGCTTTGTTTTAAAACTTTTAGTAAATGTTTCAATATTAATAAATGTTTCAGCTCGTGGTTTTTTTCTATGAATATTTGAGGATGTACGCAGACTTTCGTGACAGCCTGTACATCTGTCATTTAAATGTTTTGGAATACGTATCAAATATTTATTTCGAAACTAGAAGGATGAAGTGACATTTTACAAGGGAATTATTAACAAGGGAATCTGTAAAATTTTAGAAAACGAATTTTAGGAAACGAATTATTCATTTTCTGGAAATAAAATTTCATTGATTTTTACCGATGGTTCATTTCTGCCTAGTTGAATTATTCAGATTCACTGAATTCATTGAAACTTGTTATGATTATGATGTATGTCGGACAAAAGAAAGTTTAAGAGATGATATAAACATATTTCTAGAAAGCAAAATCGTATTTGAGAACAACACTAAATAAAACAGAATATATATTATTATATAATATTATAATGAATATATCATTAATATATTATATAGTATATAATATATAATAACATATAATAACATATAACATATTACATAATAATATAATAATATATGATATCACTGTATCACTAATACTATGTTATCACAGATATATTATTATGTCACCAATATAACGAAGAATATAATTTTCAGTTGATTATTAAGGCTCACAGATTTTCTTTCACTCGCCACCGACTGTACACATACTCCGGACGAGTAAAAAATTAAGAAGTCCAGTCGCTCACCTACGATCATTTTAAACAATATTTTCTCACGCAATGATTAACGCAGGAAAAAAAGAAGAAAGAAACTGTAATTACAAGGGTGTAAGGAGAAAGTACAGAGGGGGGGAGACTCGAAGGAATATCTCTACTCCGATATTCAAAATGGCGTTCGAAAATAATCGCGGCAGCCTCACTCGCAGACCGAGTGGACGAAGCGGGCGGTTAATAAAATGCAAATTCGATTCAATATCGCGCAAGCTTTTTCGCCCGGCGAGAATTTCGAACTCTTTTGTTAAGAGAAAGGCGGCCTGCCGCGTGAAATTACGTTAGCATTCGGAGGGGGCACGGCGCGGCTGCTCTCGCCCCCCTGCTGGTAGCGAATTTTTCCCCAGTAGCTGCGAGAGACGCGAGCCATGCTCGCGATTCGTCAAGATTTCCTTCCATTCTCCGGCCAGATAACGGCACCCGGCGGTTTTTCTGGGTCAAGTATACTTCCGTCGTTGCGACGAAGGAAATGGAGGTTCTCGTAAAGTCTCGTGCCGGCCTGCTGCTGGTCGCTTTCCACCAGGCAACACTCGCGAGAAACTCGAGCCTCGAGACGCTTCCTCTCCTCTTCGTCTTTCTAATTATTATTTTTAATTAGATGAACCGAGCTGTCGCCGCGAACTTCAGCCCTTACGGGGCAAGCTCGCGTGTATCGTGTCCACTAACGAACGCGTGGATTACTTTTAATCCGTCACCGATATCGTAAATAGTTCAATTCCTTGGTATCTCACGAAATAATTTTTAATTTTCAATCCTCTTAAATCGTTCCCTCTTGCAAGTAAATGGAATCTCTCCTGGTCGAAATCCTATTAACACGGCAAAAAAATGTAACCTGCGTACGCAACTGTTTCTTTCTCTTCCGTTCTCGTTGTAAAAATATTTATTTGAGTTATGAAATTGGAATATAAAAGTTTCACGATGCTGGTTCAAGTGTTAGTAGAGCGAGATATATTTTTCGTATCACCACTCGTGCTTCGAACAGGCAATAATTGATTACAATACTATATATTTCAATTTCTTGAAGTTTCGTAAAATAATTCACAATTTATTTACAATGATAATTTTTTTCTTCCCACAGGTGTATGAAATTGTAGTCAAATAATTTGTCACAATAATTATCTTTAAGTTTCACGGAATCATATGTAAAATCTAGATGGAAGACGTGAAAATGAAAAAGTACTTATTAAACGAATCGTGGAAAATCGAACTAACATAAATTATTTGTAGAGAATTACAGAAGAGTTATAATCCTTGATGAATTAATTGCATGTATTATACTAAACATGATGTAGCCAAGCATATATCAATTTGCGTTACAACTGTCTTGCTGTCAAATTTTCATTATTTGAAACTTTTAGGATTTTTTGTCCCAAAATTGCAATATTTCGTCAGTCTTAAGTATATTTAATCCAGGCGAAACAAGTAATAAATTTATTACTTCTCAATAATTTCTGTCCAGTGATATCACACCGACGAGTTCAAATGAAAAAAGAAAGCGACAAATTATTGTGTACGATTCGGTCACTCGTTATGGTCCGCAATCAGTTGCCAGCGCAAAGTGGTTAAAGGATACGTAGACTGAAATTCAAGGTCAAGATCAATTTCACGGAAAGTCCTTTACATGTATTTCCATCAAATCGAACTCATCTATGATAGCCACGGACAGATTTTTGTTTCCATCCTGTACATATGTTACATCACAAATTATAGTACTCCCAATCCCACACCAAGACCTACTAGCTTCAATGACCAAAGCGGAAAAAGAAGAATGGAACAGAATCTGGACCATTACAAATAGAAGCAAAATACACGACATAGCACACCATTTCTACCAAAAAATACCAAAAATATAATATAAGCAGAAAAGAAAGGATAGCTATGACTAGACTTCGAATCAGATACTCCAAGATTACACACGAAAGCAAAACAGAACCACCTTTCTGCAACACCTGCAACCAACAAATTACTACCCAACACCTGCTACATGAATGCAGAAAATACCGAAATCTAAGAAGTAAATACGGATTAAACCAAAACACCGCTCTAATCTGCCAGAAGCAACAAAAAAACGTCGTCAACTACCTAAAGGAGACCCAACTACTAGACCAGATATAAAGAGAAAATTCCAGCACGTCGCTAAAGACCTCGTAGTCGATTAGTCGATGCGACTCTCATATAAACCCTCATATAAAAAGAAAAAGTTGTAGTATATTTATCAGTTTCTTCTTCCTTTGGGTCTTCTTCATTCTCTTTTAATATCTCTCGCGCATTTTCAATTACTCCAGTTTCTCATTTGTGGGGAGCTTTCTCTCATTTCTCGGGACCCTCTTTTAACGTTCTAGCGCTGAACTCTTTATTTTCTCGCATTCTCATAACTTGCTAGATTCTACTATTTTTCTTCTCTTTTCCTTTTTTTTCTTTTTTACCGGACGTTTCGACTCACGCGTTCCTCCGAGTATTTCATTATTACTTTCTACGCACTGCTTTTTCCGTTGCTTTTCAATATCGATCTTGCCGTATTGCCCTTTTTCATTACCAAAATTCCACGTTTCAATAAGCGTGGAATTGCAATTCCTCGCTTGCCCTTTTTTTTTTTTTGCCCTTTTTCCTTTTTATTAGTTGTTGCAAATTCCCCTATTGCAAATTCGGAATTCTTGATATTCCACGCGCGCAGCGCTTTTATTGTCGCAATAAAATTCCGCTGTTCATTACTGCACGTCGCTCTCTCTTCTCGCTCCATTTTTTTTTTCTTTTTCCTTCGCCATTCTTGGATAGCTTTGTGTCCATCGATAGAAAACCTCTTCTCTGACGTCTTCGCGTTGTTTTTTTTTTTTTTGCCGGACTTCCTCCATTCCTTGAAACGATTGGATTTCCCTCGTTGTTGAAATTCCTATGGTAGAATATCACCCGTTGGAAAATTCTCCTCTTCTTCGCCTGTTCTTTTTTTCTCCTCGTTACTCTGCAAGACCTTCTGCGTAAAACGGACGGTTTGTTTTCCAGCATCTCGATCGAGGGAAAATAATCGCGGACCGCAAAGGGGCCAGCAGAAACGTTCAAATACTAGTCAGGTGGCTGTCGGGAACGATTTTGGGGAAAGTGACCACTAGTGACCACTGGTTAACCACTGGGTGAACGCTGTCCATGTCAAGTATTCGGCTACGGGTTAGCTGGCAAAGTAAGCCAGCCTCAGACACTTTGGTAATCGGCAGAAATCGACGATTCAAGAATCGATTGTTTGTCACAGAAAACACCACTAAGAAAACAACGGCTCTCCAACCACACATCCATCCTGACCGCTGAAATATACATTATACTAGAAGCACTATGGTACATTCAAGGAAACAAATACCACTCAGCGGTAATCTACACAGATCCCTTGACATCGATAAACGCGATAACAAACACCAATACTACCAAAAAGCACGAAGTCACACAAATGGTTTGGGAAATATACACCGAACTTACCAACGACCATAAACAAATCGATCCCGTCGCACCAAGGAATAGAAGGAAACGAGAAAACCGACTCCTTAGCCAAAGAGGCAACAACAGACCGAACAAAAGAAGCGAACATCTCAATCCCATACCAAGATCTACTAGCTTCAACGATCAAAGCTGAGAGAGAAGAATGGAACAGAATCTGGACTACGACAAATAGAAGCAAAATACACGACATAGCACACCATTTCTACCAAAAAATATCAAACAATAATATAAACAGAAAAGAAAGGATAGCTATGGCTACACTTCGAATCGGACACTCCAAGATCACACACGAATACCTCCTAAGCAAAACAGAGCCACCATTCTGCAACAACAAATCACCACCCAACACCTGTTACATGAATGCAGAAAATATCGAAACCTAAGAAGTAAATAAACACCGCTCTAGCCTGCCAGAAACAACAAAAAAAACGTTATCAACTATTAGACCAGATATAAAGAGAAAATTCTAGTACGTCGCTAAAGACCTCGTAGTCGATGCGACTCTAAACTATATATAAAAAAAAAAAAAAGAATCAATGTTCGAATTGCTCGAAAGAAATTGAAAGATCTCGCCTCTGCGAGCCTTGACGAGCAACGTTCAATTTCGAGATTATTGTTCTGAAATTTTGAACTTTTTCTGAAATTTGTCACTGGAGTTAAATTTAACGTTTCAATCCTTTGCCCAATGAGGACACATCTGGCGTGACAAAATTATTTTTCTCTCCAACTTTGACGTGACACTTCATACAGTTAATAAGATAAATTATATTAGGAGAAATTAAATCAGAGTTGGCCGAGAACGAACTATAACACCTTACGTTAGTATATGAGATATTGTTTTTCAATTACAATTTCCATCGTATGCTGCCATATCAGAATAAAATGAATATTAAAATGTCAATTTTAATCAAGCTACCATTTGTTATAAAAAAAATTGAGAAGGGCAGTAAATACTTTTTAGGTATTTAATATTGGCTACTGCTTGAATCTTTTACTTGTTTATGTAATCCCTTAATTATATTAGACATGGAATCTATTAAATTTTTAATAATATTAAATTTCTTTCAAGTAATATCCTTCTTAAACTTTCTTGATTAAAATTCTAATGTAATACTTCTTGACATTGTAATAAAGTGTTTGCAAATACACTATTTTAAGCATTTCACATATTTTTGCATATTTCATTTCTCCAAGTTTCTCATGAAATCAATAAAAATTCGCAATCTAGTGATAAATTAGAAACATTTCATACATGCGTGTATACTTCTTTTCTGACAATTACAGTGTAACATAAATCTGTTTCACTTCCATTTGGCACATAAGATAACATTTCATTATTAAATATTTTCATTTTCTTTTCTTTTCATTTTCTTTATTCACTCAAGATGAACGATATTTTAACAATGCGAAACCTACTTGTAGCAGTATCTTCGTAGTCGACTATTCTTTAATCTTTTGAATATTTAATCCATACTGGACCATCGTGCCCATAAACCGGGATGTATAAAACATAATTAATAATTAATTCGTTTGCTAAATGTTCAAAGAGGATAACATATTCTAGTATGTTCAATGAATACACCAAAAGATATATGTTTAAAGATGAATGCATGCTCTTTATTCAACATTCAACAATCTCTGTTAATTCGCAGAGTTGGTAAAACAGTCATATTAATAATTGCAAATAGATTGTTAAACTAAATTGACAGGATTCCAAAAAGGAGAAAAAAAAAAAAGAAACAAGTTATTCGCCGCTGCTTCATTCTCGTTACATTGCAGAAGCTATTATAAAAATTTTTATTTATCGTTGCTATGATAAATTGAATTTTTTTTATTCATCAGCATCAACGAGACGAGCACAGGGAGAAAAAAGAAATGGAAATACTAATATTCGGGCAATTAAAGTACTAATATTTAGGTAATTAATTGGCCCGCCAGGCTAACGAGGCGAAATATTTGCAAACTTGGAGCTTGTCAATTAGGTGAACGCATGGAAGACAGGTCGAAGAACTCGCCAAAACTCGCGTCGTTAAAAGCGAAACGGGGAACACGCGCGCGTCTCGAATAACCAGACGATCGCTTAATAGCCTTTTGTATACGATATTTGGCGAATTCGACGCGAGGCTCGTCAAAACGACCATCAATAATAATTTCCACGTAAATGAAAAATGTTGTAGGAGCTGTCTGTAACGCGATAGCCGGCGACGTTAACGGACACACAGTGATATACAGTTTCAACAAATTAACTCTTTCGAAACTAAAGAGACCTTCGGACTTTTTTCACATGGACGCATGGAATTGAACTCGCGCGAATTCGTGTTTCAACGTTTTAACGTTGAAGAAACGAAAATGTACTGCGTACTTTATATATATATATATATACGTATTATATTATTATAATATGTATTATTATATATTATATATTATATATATTATTATATATTTATATTTATTACACTTATTATACTTATATATTTACATTTTAAATTTAAGTTATTTATATATAGTTTTTAAATTTAAATTTTGTGCAAATGCATGAACATAATTATTATGCCACAATTATGCATTCAAAGATGCATGTAAATATCTTTGATATTGAGTAAAAGTTCTAAATAAATTACGATGTGAAATTGAACACTTAGCGTTAATAGAACAAGTGAGAGTAAAATTTCTACGAACGAGAATTTACAACACTTAATGTTAATTAAAAAAAAACTTGCAGAATCAATCATTCTTTTTTGCATTACATTAGCCTCTTTACTATTGTTTGACAATATGACACTGAAAGACGAATTTAATTGGAATTGAAACGATGAATAAAAAATTTTGCACTCCATTCTACTCAAACTAGAAATACTTTCAACAGTATTTAAAAATACAATTCGTTCAATAAACACTCGAAGGAACGCGATAGATATTCAATCTGTTTTTTTTTCGAATTTGAGCGTTCTTTTTTCTAGATAGCTCGTGTTATTGTATTACTGGATCCATTATCAGTAGAAAAATCCGTCTCTAAAAAATCAAACGGCGAGCCTCTGTTTCTCCGATACACCTTTTGAATGAGCCTTTCACCATAAACACAAGGACATGGTTTATTTAATGTAGTCTTCATAGTTCGTGCGTGCGTCGTAGTATTCGTGTATTCGTTGGTGAATACGCTTTTTGTTCCCATCGTGTCAGTCATATCGTGGACATTATACGAAACTTTGCTTTTCTCTCCACGTGCCGGTGAAACCGTAGTTCGTTTCATCTCGCAGAAAAATATAACACAATGACTATAATTCTATCTCGTTTGCCGGGCGAACATTTTTTTTTTTTTTTTTTTTTTCAAACAGACGAAGGGAAAACTCTATTTTTCTACCGTATTTAGAATTTTATTAAATCAATCGCATACAACGAATTTTAGACGTTCCATTTCACAAATATAAATCTGCACAGAAATTCGTAGTCCAGTAATCCATCAACGAAAAGAATTTATGCAAAATTTTTGGACAGTCCGGAGTAATCTATCCTCTCAATAACTAAAAAGAATGAAAATAGTTTAATTTCCTTCCGGAATAAATGGTCTGGCAAAGAATACATGTAACAACTCTAATTCTATCTCTTTCTCTCTCAGACGAGTGTTTTTCAAACGGAAACGAAGGAAGAAAGACATTTAAAAGAGTAGTTTTATTTTTCTGCTATATCTAAGAATTTTATTAAATTAATCAAGAATTTAAAAGACATTTAAAAGAGTAGTTCTATTTTTCTGCTATTTTTCTGCTTTTTTTAAGAAAGACATTTAAAAGAGTAGTTTTATTTTTCTGCTACATCTAAGAGTTTTATTAAATTAATCAAGAATTTTGTAAAATTTGAAAAGAATTATGAAAGTTTTAGAAATTCTATTTCAAACACACGAAATATTTGCACAGAAATTCGCACAGTCTAGTGTGGAAAAAAATTTGGCAAAATTTTTGGACAGTGCAGAGTGATCCTCTCAATACTAACTAAAAAGAATGAAAATAGTTTAATTTCCTTTCCGTCAGAAAGAAAGAAAAAAA